>NW_017731365.1:1540181-1547837 GCF_001890085.2 Hipposideros armiger | reverse complement strand
AAAAAAAAAGAGTAAGTTGGTATTCGAGAAACCTGGCAAATACCACTTTAAATTAACCAAGTGACCACTGTTCAAATCATATTATTGTAAGAAATTGACATGGTGTACCTGTAGATATGATTTGAGAACACAAACTCGTTTCTGTGACATTCTTGTTAAAAATGCTTAAGCAAACACTGAATAAACCCACATTAAGGGACATTCTACAAAAATAATTTATCTGCATTCTCTGAAAACATCAGATTGACAAAACTGAATGCAATGCATGATCTGAGATTGCCTTTTGATATACACTACATTATTGACAACTGGTTAAATCTGGTCAGATTATGTCACAATAATATTGTATCAGTGTCCATTTCCTGATTTTGATCATTGTACTCTAGTTATACAAGAAGAGGTCCCTGTTTGTAAGAAATACACATTTTAGTATTTAGGGGTAAAGAGACATCATGTCTGAAATTTATTCTCAAATAATTGGGGGCAGGGGATGAAATCTATATATGTGAAGAAACAGATTAAGCAAACAAGATAAAATGTAACATCTGGGTAAACTGGGTGAGTGTTGTATGAGAATGCTTTGTACCAGCCTTAGCTTTTCTGTTTGCAATTGTGTCTAAAACATATATTTTTTAATTTTAATGAAGTATCTAAAGTAATGGGAAAATAAGATACTTTCTTATTTCAGAGTTAAGCATATTATACTGCTTGACCAAACTTTTCCGACTGCAAAGTCAAAAACAGGAAAACATTGTTTATTTTGTGTTTTCTTTTCTGAACATGGGCAGCACATAAATTCATCTTCACAGACAATGTTTCACTAAACATTATTTTGAGCAGAATTTATCCTGTCAGGCTTATATAACTGCATTTCAATGCATAGTATCTTAGGAAACATGGCCCAGGTAACTCAGCTTTCTAATGGTCCTGACTTGTTTTAGTGAAGTGATCAAATATCACAGGCTTTAAATAAACCCTGGAAAGCTGGATTAAATTTCTGATGAAATGTTCTAACCTGCAATGCAGCTATTTTACACTGTCCATTAAGTGAGGGCATAAACTGCATTTCAGGAGTAGAGTGACAAAAATTAACATTTTGAATAGCTTCTAATCATTTTAATCAGCAAATAACCTTCAGATTTTTATAAGGTTCATCAAAACCGTTAGTTCAAGCCAATAATACTTTTGTGTTTTCCCATGACTCTATAAATAACACTACTTCATTTTTTTTCATTTATTTCAGTGAGCCAATAATTAAGGCATCCCGTTCTCTTCCATTCCCTGCTACCAACTGGTGTAGATGCAGCAGATCAATTTAATCTCTGAGTTTACTCAACTACATTTATTTTTTTCGATTTGCTAATCTCCAATTCCAAATTTAGGATCCAATCTAGGAAGCATTGGACAGTCTCCAACAAAGACTATAACAGCTAAATGTGGATTGGACAATCTACCTGAAACCTGAAACTTGATTGTTACCCAGATTTCTTGATGTTCAAATCAAAAGATTTTATAAAAATGTAATAAAATACATGTAGTGTTCAAATTATCAGTCAAGAATGACAGACAGACAGACAGACAGACAGACAAACAGACACACACACACACACACACACACACACACACACACACTGGTAGGAAGACCCGATAAGACATGACAACCAAATGCAAGACATGATCTAAGATTGGATGCTAGATCAGAAGGAGAACAGCTGGAAGAGGTATTTTTGGAATGGGGGAACAATTGAAAAGATTTTTAAGTGGACAGTGTCTTATGTTAGACCAGATTGAATCAATATAAGATTTCATCAGTGTGATAATTGCACTGTGTTTATGTAGAAGACAATTTTTTTCTTAGGAGAGGCATGTTGAAGCATTTACAGGTAAAATGTCACATGGTGCAGCAAAAAAAGTATATAAAAAGAATACAGATGTGTAATGCATTATTCTTTCAACCTTTCTGTAGGTCTGGTTTTTCAAATACAATGAGAGAAAAATTAATCAAATTAAAATGTATTAGATATGTGTTCCTGATTTTTATAGCAATTAATTATAGAGACTATTCAAGTCTGGCCTGATGATTTGAGAAAGTGTATGTAGTTAGTTTCCCTCATATACCCAGATGTTATTATAGCAATTTCTATAGTTCTGATGTAACTGACCAAAGTTAGGCCACGATATGCATTAATGCAATCATTCATTAAACTGCCATTTATTGACTAGTAGGCAGAAAATGTCACATTCAGACGCTACGCATAACACAAAGTTGAATGCTGTTCTAAACTGAAAAGGTTTACAATCTAGTTTAAAGAATAATGAGGGGTCGGCCGAGTGGCTCAGTTGGTTAAGATCTCGCTCAAGGGTTTGAGCTCTGAGCAACAGAGGTTCTATTCCCGGCCCGAGCTGAGCAGCTGCTGAGTTGCCAGCAGGTAGCAGGATGGCTCAGCTTTAAAAAAAAAAAAAAAAAAAAAATAAAAAAAGCTCAAAATCTAAACACATTAATATTCTATAACCTGTACCTCTTGCTGAGCAGCCCTAAGCCTGGCATTAGCCCTTGCCAATCTCACTTTGTAGCTTGGCCTTTCAAGGCCCCTCTAAGCTCAGTGNAAAAAAAAAAAAAAAGAATAATGAAAACAGCTCAAAATCTAAACACATTAATATTCTATAAGGGATTTTATTTTAGATTAGCACTCATAACAAAAACAATAATGATGGTAGCTATCCTTTATTGAACATTTACTATATATGGGATAAATTCAGTAAATTAAAAATTATGTAATCTACCAAACAACCCTGTGGATTAATTATTGGTCCTCTTACAGATAATGAACCTAGGTCTCAGAAAGTTCCGTTAAATCTCCCTAGGTCACACAGTTAGTAACTAGAAGAAGCAGGAGTGTGTAGCATTAAAAGTAATGCACTTTCCTTTGGGTACTGCTGATACCACAAAGAGATAAACAGTTAAATTTTTTGAAAATGAAAAGTAATCAAAAGCACTAATGCTTAGGAAATTTCATATATATTTTTCTATTTTTTTGGGGGGGAAGTTATAGCTAAAATAACTTTAAACTTATTTCAAGAATTGGAATACTCAGTTATGAGATGAATCATTTTCCTTTTCTAAAGTAGAATGAATACACAAGATATTAAGTGAAACCATTTCTTTCTAAGATAGAAAAATATGCATTTAGATGTTTCAGATAAAAATTTTGATAATTTAGTGGTTCTTTCTTTTAATTTTTTTTTTATTAGTTTCAGGTGTTTATGTGGTTCTTATCTGAAAGAAATCATGCTTAAGGTACATAACCTGCAAACATCACTGTAACTGGTATCCTGTTTCAAATGTGTTCATCCCGGTATAACTTTATCTTTGTAACTGAGTTCTATAATTCAAACTAACCATCAACTGTGGGTTTTTCATATTGATGATATCCTAGTCTTTATGAATATACTGCTAAGAAAATGCATTTTTAGAAAGGTTCACTTAATATTTTAGTAACAAATATTACAAATTTAGCTGTAATATCACTAATTGAGAAATTACTACATGCCAAGCTGTCCTAAGCAATTTACGTGTATGAATTTAATACATGTTAAATGAATTTAACGCCACCATCCTATGATCTTATGTGGGTGTGTATGTGTATACCAGATTTAAAATTAAGCAGAAACACAATGTAATACTTAAAATAAATAATTTTGTTATTTAAAATAACTAAAATCCTAAAATAAGTTTATTGTTTGACATCTGGCTCCTTAGAACCATGAAAAGAACCTATGCTTTTTTAATCAAATTTACATGACATCACTAAATTTTAAACATAGATGATAAAAACATGGCATCTCTTCCATTAAAATTTGTCATGTGCACAAAGTCCTGTTTTTAGTTCAAAAAAGACTAAAGGAGTAAGTATTTAAAATTACAAAACATCAGACAGGTTTTTAAAAATATTGTAATCATCATTCTCTTGCATAGGTCACTATGGTAGGTAAATCTTGCCATCAAATCTTTAAAAACATTATTTTATGACATATTTTGGACATTGAAAGGCATTCTGTTATTAATTATAACTTGAAAATAAATTAAGATACTAGTAAGATTTTAACAAAAATTTAATTAACAGTTATTTTTACTTAACTTGAGAATATATCTAGCCAGTATATGGAGAGTTATATAGTAAGGAAAGTAGACCTCACGAAACAGTCAGTATGAATCCAGCACTAACAAAACACACACTATCAGATGAGCATAAGTATTCAAGATGCAAGGCATATGTTCTTTTCTGCGCTAGGAAGAATTCAACAAAATTTTTCTTTGTGGCCTTAATGAAATTTTCCTCAAGCCCATTCACCACTTGGCTTTTATTCATTCTGATTCTCTGTTTGGGATCATTCCTAGAAATTACAGAAAGGAGTCTTGAGTCACTGGAAATGTCCATGCTCCAATGAATGATTTGACTGTGTGTGAGCTGTGTTAATGACAACTCAGCCCTAAAATCAGTGTGATCATCTCTGGGCAAAACGCTATATTACAATTTCTGCGTCTGCAAACCAGAAGCCCCATGTGTGCCTTTAATGATTGTGTGAATCAACACTGACGGATGAACACACGTCTTTGACAGTTTTTGCCAGCTTATGACATAATGAGGAAAACAAGGACCATGTGTTGAATCATAAGTCTAAATTATTAAATTTATAAGAGCATCTTGTATTCTGAGATTATCTTCTTCCAATTTGTTTCTGGGTTTTGTTTTCTTTTAAGCTGGTATCCCTTTGTGGATACTCTCACCACCCACTCTGAATTTTTATTGAGGCCTTTGGGATTCATTGCTTAAGACAGTTAAGAACTCTATCAAAATGGCATGTTTTATTTCCTGAATGGTCAAGCTCAGTATTTGACCTTAAACTTACAACATGTTGCTATGAGTCATGAAATGTTACATTATAACCAGAGTTAAGAAAAGTTTATCATTTTACCAATGATTTCCTTTACTAACTGAAACAAAGTTGTAGGTAAGTGTGAATAGAAAAAATGTTAACACCTCTGTTATCTTCCATTTCCTGTAGCTTAATGGGTTTTAAAAATAAACAAGGTTACTTAATTGTGTCTAATTTGGTACTTTTGAATCAGGACAAGTATATATAACAATTTAAAATGAAGGGAGAGCCATCCGAGTGGCTTGTTGGTTAAGAGTTGGTTTAAGAGTGCCAGCTCTGAGTAACAGGGCCACCTGTTTGATTTCCACATGAGCCAGTGACGCTTCGGCCGCTAAGATGGCAATAGGTGGTAGGATGGTTCGGCTGGTGAGAGCACATGCTCCTAACAACAAGACTGCCTGGTCGATGGTGGGCTATGCCCACCCACAACTAAGACTGAACTCGGCACCTTGAACTGAGCTGCCGCCCGGATAGCTCAGTGGATAGAGCATGCGCTCTTAACAAGGCTGCTGGTTCGACTCCCACATGGGATGGTGGCTACGCCCACCTGCAACTAAGATTGAACACAGCACCTTGAGCTTAGAGGCCACGAGCTGCCGATGGGAAGCCAGAGGGTGACTGGCGCCCTCCACAACTAAGATTGAAGAACAACAACTTGGCTGATCCCCTCCCCCAATTCCCCAATAAAATCTAAAAAAATAAAAAATTATTAAAAAAAATAAAAATGAAGGGAATGCTTCTCAAAGATATCAAGTAAATTTCCCTACATGGTGTTTTCCCTATCTCAGTACTTTGTTTCTTTTAAAGAATATATATACACCATAACTTGTAATTTATTCATTTGCCTCTAATTTTTTTTTCCCTGCCTTTTTTTCCTCAGCAACATTTAGTCTCCTTGAAGATAGAAATCATTGTAGCCCCAGCATTTAGTAAGTGCTAAAAATATATGAGTATTTAATGACTGTTAATAATGTTGTTCAGGAAAGAACATTTATTGAGCATTTACTATGTGCCGGTCTATGATGGTAGTACCAAATATTTTGAATGGTCACTATGTTGTGCAAATCAGGACCATGTATGAATGTGATTTATGTATTATTTGATTCTCCTCTTAAAACACATTTCAAAAAGACATAAGTATGCCAGTGTCTGTCCTTCTCTTTTAGTGAGGTAGGTCTTATATGTGCTCTCCCTACTACCCCACCACCTCTATCCGCATCATCAAGGAAGGAAGGAAGGAAACAGTGAAGAGCAGGGCTGCCAGCATATACAGAAGCTGGCAGGAAGATCAGTTAGTTTTCATTTTTTCTTTTCTAAATCATCTGTAGACAGACAGCTTCCTTATTTAATACTCACTGACATTTCTTTCAAATACTACTTTGATAACATTTTATAACCAAATAGCTAGAAAAATGTCCCTTAGCAGCCTAGAAAGGGTATCTAATTACAGGATGTATAAATGGGGTCCCTCTTAGGGATACCCACACTTTTTATTTTGAAATGATTTTAGATTTACAGATAAGTTGCAAAAATCAGAGTTCTTACATACACAGACACTTCACTCAGCCTTGCCTAATATTACCTTCTGACATAATCATGGTTCTAGTACCACTTTTGACCCTACGTAGTACCCCTGTGGTCATTAGTGATGCTGAGTATGTTGTTTGGCCTTCCAGGTTCAGGATATATTTCATCAGTGGGCTCCCTTTCTTTTTTTTGCTTGTGATTGGGATTAACCAATGACAGCAGCAGGAAACTGGAGGGCAAGGTATTTATTTCCATACCCTCCTTTCCATTACTTTCTCTTTGTAGAAAGACCCCTTTACCAAAGGGCCACAACAAAAGCTCCTGCTCCCTCTATTCAGCTGAAACTATTCTACCGGGGTTCCTGCTCCCATTCCCTTGCCCCTTTTCAGGCCTAGGAGTGGCGATAGCTCTCTGTTGTCATTAGCCCCAGGATGCTCTGCCATCCGTACTTTTCCCCATAACTCTTTCAAACAACCCCTTTCTTAAATTGTCCTCAATACCCCCAAGTGACTGTGCAATCTGATTTTCTCCAGGGACAATGACTGACAACATAATGAAAGTGATACTACCTTAAAATTGACTTTCTCTAACAGAATAGATCCTCCTATCCCAACACACAAAATGAAGATTGTTTATATAAATGTTTCTACCAAGAGGTGTTCCAAACCATGCCACTCACAAGTCCAATTTCATGAATCAGGCCTGAAACTGTCACGCCTTTACCTTACTCAAGAGTCAAGGGAACAATTGTAGCACAGCCAACAAGCTGCCTTGTATATATGAAAATAGATATCATTAATAGGGCTTCTAGCACCAGTGGAGGCAGGTATTTATGCTAACCCCCTCTCCCAATCATTCGATTCTCATTCTGGCCATTAGAGTGCTTTGGGCAGCAACTGTCATTTCAGCTAGAGGAAAAGGCTATCTCTAGTCAGGAATTTAAGATCATTATTTATAGTTTTAAATTTTGAATTAAAATACAATGAATACAGATTATCAATATAGATAATAAATTGTTTAAAGATGAGCGGTGTGAGACACACCAGCAATTTCAGCCCTACAACTGGCTTCCATATTTATTAGTTAGCAGGTTCTGAGTAGAATGGGACAAGCTTTAATTCTACACCCAATTTCCTTAATCAGACTCTTTATCCAACTACCTCCTAATAGATGATGAAGATGAAAGTTCAT
>NW_017731365.1:1527991-1540091 GCF_001890085.2 Hipposideros armiger | reverse complement strand
AAAAAAAAAAAAAGTTCATCAGGATACCTATAGCCTCTACCCTGACAAACAACAAGGTACCCAGGAGATTGGAAGATCTAAGAGTCCTGAGTCAAAGAAAGTTCTCTGGCACAATGCCAAAGGCAAAGAGAGAATTATGAAAGGAGACCAAATTGTGACTTGTATCTTCTCACCACCGATGGCCTGGGTAGCAGCCAGTTGGAATGTTAAGTCCTCATCCACAAAACCTTAAACTGAAGGCTGTACTCTTCCCGCACATTTCCTCCCAAAAACGTTTAGTTTTCTTAATATCTCCTTCTGGGTTATATAATATTCTATATTTGTTCTAACTTGCATTATACACATATCAAACTAAAATCTCCAAGTATGTTAGCATTTCTACTAATGAGCAGAGAAACAAAGATTTCTTCAGAGAAGAACAAAAAAATATTATGCCCAACAGAATATTAAAGAACACATTTAAAAATGACAAAATCAGAATTTCTTTTTTCCTTTCAGATGATTTTCCTACTCTTGCACAATTGACAGCTATAGAGGAAAGTGAAAAATAATTGCGTTCTACTTTGTGGCACATGAAATTCAACTACTACAGGCACTTATTTTTTAAAAAGTCAGAGTCCACAGCACAGCCATGATTCAAAAAAGCAACACACAGTATATTTACTTCTGAAATTTATTTCAGGTGACAGGACACCCACAGACTAACAAAATAAACATAGAATTAAATAGTACTCCCAAAGCCGAATTCTACTTCCTAGCAAAGCCAGGTGACAATTCAGCTATCAAGCTAAGTCTATATTAGTTTTTCCATGAACTCTATCCCTTTGTCCTATGCCCCAGCCCTGCCTCCCATAAATTTGAAATCCATTTATAACAGCAGGACTAAAACTATTTCTCTCTTGAAATTTTAAAGCAAAACACCTAAGTAGGGCTCCTAATGATATACTTCTATAGTTGGGTTGGGGGTAGGATAGGTGGATCAACAAGCAGGGGGGGAAAAAAAAAGAAGAGAGTTTAATTTACTTGGAAAATAACCAGTATTCTATCTGTTGAGGCCAAGTGAGAATTTGCGCCAAGCAATTTCATTCATTTCACAGTGCCTAGCTAGCACACTGATGACTGTGTAGTAAATATTAAGTAAATACTTGTTGGGTGATGAAAAAATGTACATGGCAATGCTCTATGTATACACAGAAAACAGAAACTGGAGGTGGTCAGACCAATTAGAAAGCAATGCAAGGTGTGGTTCTCCATGTCAATAACATTTTCAAGGTATACACTGTGGAAACAAATGAGATAAAATTTTGCCACATCCATAGTTCGACATGTTCTTCCTCTTTGAGTGCTAAAACTTTATTCGCAAAAGGAAAGCTATGATTAGGTTAAAATATTTTCAATTACATGTGCACAATATAATTTTCAAGACCATAGTTTTATTGCTTAATATGTCTTCTTGAATTAAAAAGGTTGCTTATTCAGGTTACTTACATTTATAATAGTAATACACTACCTGAAACCTTTAACACATAAGCACCTATTTATTTGCTAGACTAAAGGTAGCCTTGAACTTTTAGTAATGTCATAGGCTTTTAAATTAACCATTTTAAATACTGTGCAAAGCTCATAACACAGATTGCTAGCTCATAACTGAATGAGGTTACTACTAAATACTCATAAGGCAAACTATTGAAAATAAAGGAAACATGCAAATTCCTACAGCTCCATGAATGCCAAAATTAAAGATGATATAATGAGAATTTGGGATTAAGCAATTATAATTTAGCTGTAAGATCTCAATGACTTACACATTTTAAGTTGAAAACCTCTAAAGACCTTTTCCTTTGGAAACAAAAGTCACCCATTTTAAAACTGTATCTAATGGAAGGTCTATTAAAATCACAATGGATCAGAGCTGTCAACTTCAAACAGTGTCTCCCCTTAAGAGCTTAAGTTTACATAGTGGTGCAACACCACAAATGCAGCTGCTACAAAGGGAGCTGCAAAGAAAAATAAATTTAATTCACGACACTTTGCATATAAACTTTTCTTTCTGCAGACTTGTGTGGAGTTGAAAATAAAGGATGCTAATATGTACATTATGCAGCACATCAAAAAAAGACAAAACACTTTAGTTGAGTGAAAATTAATTTATCTACTGAAAATCCAGTAGAATCCACATCTACTGTACTCCAAATTTACCCCTAAGTGACAGAAAAATACTATATGAAATGGAATTTTAAAAAAATCAAATGATTTAATCAATAGCTGATTACCTTTAAAACTTTGGGCTTCTTTTCCCTCTGGGGCCTCTTGTTTTCCTTTATAACCTAAAAAAAAAAAAAAAATGGAAAAAAAAAAGCAAATTGCAAAAGGAGACTCCGTTTGAGAAAAAAATTAGCTCCCACTCACCCCCACCCCCAAAAAATATTGGCTATTTCTGTAGAAAACTACTTATACCATTTAAAATCATCAACATGTTTGCTAGACAGAACCTAAAGAGCTTATGTAAAATGTACACTTTAAAAGTCACTGAAAAAAAGCCTTGCATAAAGATGAAGTAGGGAAATACCCTTTTTTCCCCTTAAAGTCTGTCTTAATTAGCCTCTGCATTCTTCACAGCGAAGCCCACGAGGTAGCCATCTTGCTTGCTTGCTTCTGCAGAGGAAGCCTCTACAGTGAAACAGTTCTGCAAACTGCTTTTTGGTATTATTATCATGGTGTTTAAAGGCAGTCCTGGCCTGCCAGCACTGTAGACGTGCTGGGCATGCCTTTTGCAAAAACAGCCCCACAAAGAGTGCAGCCAATGGCAATGCAGAGCTTAGCAACTCCAAAGTGATCTTCTCTGCCTAGCCTTCCTAGACAAAGGATCTCCTGTGTGGCTCCGCTCTCACCACAGGACACAGGCAGCCACAAGCTGCGACATGGAGTTCGCTGCAGAGGATCTGGTCGCGCCGAATTCACAGGAGGCTTCAGCAAAAACAATGCACACAAATCCCCCAGGTCTCCGCCATCGGATCGATGGCGGAGTCTCCCTGATTAGTAACCTCTTGGTGGCTCCGAGGGCAGGTCTGCGCGGGGGAGGGGTGCGCGGCCCTGCCTCTAACGTACAGGAGATATAACTGAGCCGAGGGGGGCATTTGGGCTTGCTGAAACTCTGGAAGGTATTGTGCATTTTTACTTTATAAGGCAAGGCTAAATATTGGCGATATTTAAGGCAGGGAGGTTATGTGAGGACAGCGTAGGCTCAGCTGTTGGGCTGCGTGTCTCATTCCTCGGGAACCACACCTCTTTGCAGCAGGCGCTTTGCCCAGAAACACAGCAATTTGATTTCTGTCAATAAATGTCCAATGACAAAGGCGGTTTAAAAATAATAATAATAAAGCCACTAAAAAGGAAAATGACAGGATAAGGACAAAGTATAAGGGGGAGGAGTTTTCAAATTACACTTGCCACTCTGCGTGGCTGGAGGGAAAAGGTTTCTCCCTCTTGCTCTGGACATTTCTGATGACCTTCATTTCCCAAAGGAAAATCCCTTCCTTCCAGAAGGCAGACACATACCTTTGGGACCAAGGGGACACCTTAGGCTCCTCTGTCTCCCAAGATCATCAACTGTCACTGAGCATCTCTCAGCAGAGCTGCCAAGCCGGTCCCCACGTGGAGTCTGTCTGTACCCCAGGCTGATGGTAAGACAGCGCTACCCACTTCCCAGGGATTGGGACCTGAGCCAGAGGTGGAACAAGCGGCCTCTCACACTCACACACCTTGACTGCCCCCATGTCCAGCGTGTACTAGGCTCTGAGAGAGGTGGGCCCCAAGAGTTGGAACTTGCCAGATGCTGGTAATTGCAGAACCCGCGGAGTTTGGCTCCCTCCCTTTGGCCCCCTGGCCAGGCACCAGTGGCAGTAGAGCAAGAACCAGCAAGTACAGCTGCTGTGAGCTGGCAGGTCTCAAGGTCACTGCCAAAATGCAGTGCAGAGGCCGGTCACAGTCCCATCACAGCCACCTTGACAGCTGCACAGATCTTGGGAAGACAGCCTCAGCTCCATCCTGACAGGGCCAAAGTTTCAGCAGCAAATTTGGGGGATTGGCAGGAGGGCCTCCCTGGCTGCTCAGCCAAAAATGGGTTTTCCACTTGCAGTGGGATTCAGAACAGATTCCCACAACCAGAAATCGGGAACAGACAGCGGGCCGGAAGGCCTGTATTTCATCACCCTTGATTCCTAGTCTTTTGGTTTGCCACAAAAGCACACTTTGTGTTGGAATGGGAAGTCCAATATGCATTGTTTTCCCATTTAAAACGACCTCTCCCCCCACCTACCCACCCTCAAAGTTTTTAACAAACATAAGAAGTAAGGCTGCTTATAGCAAAACTACTAGAGGATTCTGACCTAACCACATCCACCAGAGCAACTTCAAGCACACTGAGCCCACACTAAGAAGCTCTCTGTGGGGAATAAAGCAACTATGAAATAGGTAGAAAAAATAGGGTCAAACACAAAGAAGATTTGAAAATGCGTACAAGACCTTTTCTTAAAAATAGGGGCAAACCCTACATTTCTTTTTCAATTACAGTTGACATTCAGTATGTTTCAGGTGTACAGCATAGTGGTTAGACATTTATGTAACTTACGAAGTGATCCCCCTAATAAGTCTAGTAACCCCTCGACACTAGATACATTTCTTTTTCTTTGGAGGTTTTTTTTTGTGGTAAAACATACGTAACAAAATTTGCCATTTTAACCATTTTTAAGTGCACAATTTAGTAGCATTAAGTACATTCACAATGTTGCACAATCATCACCACTCTATTTCCAGAAACTTTTTTAATCATCCTAGATATTCTGCACCCATTAAACAATAACTCATTTCTCTTCTCCCAGCCCTTGCTAACTTCTATTCTATTATTCGTCTCTATAAATCTGCCTATTCTAGGTATCTCTTATAAATAGTATCACAGTATTTGTTCTTCTGTGTCTGGCTTACTTCACTTGGCATAATGTTTTTAAGGTTCATGATTGTTGTAAGATGTATCAGAATTTCATTCCTTTTTAAGGCTGAATAATATTTCATTACATGTTTATACCACACTTTATCCATTCTCCTGTTGATGTACATTGGATTGTTTCCACCATTTAGCTATTGTAAATAATAGTGCTGTGAAAATTGGTGTACAAGTATTTATTTGAGTACCCGCTTTCAATTCTTTGGAGTATATATCTAGGAATGAAATAGCTCGATCATAAGATAATCCTGTTTAATTTTTTGCAGAACTGCCAAACCATTTTCTTCAGTAGCTATATCATTTTACATTCACATCAGCAACGCACACAAGAGTAGCCCTGAGTTTCTTAAAGTGTCTTGCATTTTAATGACAAACTATGCCCCCGAATACTAAAAATATAATTAAAAACCCAAAAAATCAACATTTTCTCAGGTTGACTGCTCAATATTTAGTAGCGGGGCGATGATAAATTAAGATATAATTATATTTTTAAATCAATCTATATTACCGATGTGATCCACATGTTTGCCTCAATAAAATAAAATGAGGCTCAGAGTGTTAGCTGAACTGAATATCCACATTGGTGAGAAGTCCATTTTTAAAAGCCCCATGGACAAGCGTTTTCACAGTATGGGATAGTCATGAAGCCAGACAGCATTGCACTTGACAACCTAAGCAATCATCGAAAGTCTGTGAGCAGTGTTCTGTAAATGAGTTAATAAAGCCAAAGCTCATCCCAGCTAAACATGAGGGTTAATGAAAGTGATCAGAGGTAACATTAACTCCAAGTATCCAGCTGACACTATACCACGAAGTTCTGCACTTGTTTGAACACAGAATAGATTGGTAACCTCTATTGGTTGTGACCATCTGTTCTGAATCCTATGCTTAGAGATCTGATTCTCAGTTCACAGTGTAGGTGATGGAGAGAATAATTAGAAATTACTAGCAGAAAAATTGGAGGTCAAGAGAACCATTCTCTTATTATTTAGGGCAAAGTGCATACAACTAGTTCCTGTTGAAAGAACGATAGATCAGAAACTAACAAACCTTGTGTTAAAGTCCTATTTATTATTATTTTTGTCACTTAATTTGTTTTTCCCACAGGGAATCATGACTGCATGAGTTGATATTTAATTTTGTCATAACCCAGATGTTTTAGGTTCTTCCAATTATAAAATGAGATCTTTTATCTCTTAAAAATCACATGATCATAGAACTAAAAAACAACAGCAGAAAAAAATTTAGTCTAATTACTACTTTATTACATAGATAAAGTGAGGCCCAAAGAGGTAAAATTACTTACCTCAGGTTACACAGCAGGTTACAACTTGACTTGAGCCTAATTCTAACCACCTATGCTGCTCTCTCTACAACTCCTCTTCATTTTCAATACACAACAAGACATTTGTAAATATCCCAAAATAACCTTAAAAGAAATGTCTTCAAACTCACATGCTTCATTTTTAGGATTGAGAAATAGCAGCTCAGATTTCTGGATGATTGATATTTTAAATCAACATTACATTAAGTGTGCTTTTTTGAAAAAATATATTTTGTGCCCTTGGAAATAAATCTATGGGTAATTTCAAAAATCTACTTTTCTTGCTAAGCATAAGTAATTCTGCAGCCACAAGAAACAAGACATGCAAACACTGCCTAGAAGGAGTCTTCTAAATTAATCTCAGGAGTAATTCACTCTTCCTCAAAATTGACACCTTAGCAACACTCTCGTCTCCCATGAAATCCTTCCATATTTCTCTTATGCATTGTTGTGGGGAGCAGGGTCATAGCTTTTGCAGTGCTAAGTGCATAAACATATTCCAAACACCATGTTTTGTAAACTTCCAATCAATAAGAGTAAGGAAAAGATGGCTCATACATTTCACAATTCTAACCATAACACACGAGTATGGGAGGACATGGGAGCACTGCGGCTATTGAATGTCATACTCCAGTATGGCTGTGCAGGGGCTATGAGGATAAAAGCATAGAAATAAATATGCTACCTACCACTTAGGGAATAAGGCTGGCTCACTGAGCATGCATATAAAGAGATGTAATCAGCCTTTACTTCTCTACCATTCCAGATTGAAATGTTACTTTTCTGTTCCATCATTCCATTGCCCATAATTAAAAGTCCTTTCAAAAGCCAACAATGATGCTCCTGTTATGCTGATCATCACAAATATCACTTATCTTTTCCTAGGAAGAACTCAGGAGAGGCTATTGGTTTGTCCTAGATCTCAAAACGCTTATTTTCAAGCTAGAAAACACCTTTGCATAATGAAATCTCCTAATCAGAAAAAAAGCATTATTTTGAGAGTGAGTGTATGTAAGATGTTTTTGTTGAGATGACAATTATTCAGGAAGGGTTAATTTCTCTAGCTTTTGAACTCATTTCTAGAGTCTCACACAATCTATGGAGAAGCAAGATTTGTCTGCATAGAAATCAGTTACTCTCTCTCAGCTGGGTAACTGTACTGGTCAGATGCTTCTGATGTTTGGAGTAAGGGATGCCCTTTCTTTGTGCATTCCAGAAGAACAGAGAACACCAACTATCTTAGAGACACTGCTTACCACCTCTGGGACCTCTGACTTAATGAATATCTCTTTTCCATGGAAATTAATTCAGGCGGAAAGAAGAAGGAAATTATAGTTTTTTCGGGGGAAACAAAAAAATAAACAATGAGCTGGCCATTCAGCCCATAATATTTATAATAAAAGCCTACAATTAATTTTATTCCAAAGTCTGTTTGCTTTTCCTGCTATCCAAATACTTATTCAATGGGCATATTAGCTCTTGTTTAAATTAAAATAAGTGAATGGTCCTTGATGTTCTTACTAGAGACATTTCTTCTAACTTACTATCATTTCTGTGTCTGAAGTTTTCAAATGTAAAGCCCTTTAGGAATACATTTGTGGATCAGGAGATATACTTGCTGTAACAAGACAAAAATGTTATTTTTACCAAAACCCACCTTAAAAATCAATAGTTAAGGAGAGCTCAAGTTTACAATTGTAACTGTGCAGACTTAAATGAAAAAGTTGCCTATCTTTATTAGGAATGTTTTAGCATAAATGACTATAATGGAATTTCTGTAGATACTCTTAATGACCGGTGAAGAAAATGCAATTTGCCCCAAAATCTGTTTGATTTACCTGACTTCCAAATATTTATTCAATGGGCACATTAGCTCTTTTACTATTATTATTATTATTAGTTTCAGGTGAACAAAGCAAAATGACTAGACATTTACACCCCTCACAAAGTGATACCCCCCAAAAAGTCTACTACCCATCGGACGCCATACATAGTTATTAAATACAACTGACTACATTCCTTATGCTGTACTTTACATCACATGAATATATACATATATATATATATATGTATGTATATGTATATATATATATGACATTCAATGCATTAGCTCTTAATGTTTAAAGTGAAATAAACAAGGGCTGGCCAAGTGGTTCAGTTGGTTAGAGCTCGCTCAAGAGTGCTAGCTCTGAGCAACAGGGTTGCTGGTTCGATTCCCGACCCAAGCTAAGCTGCCAACAGGTGACAGGATGGCTCAGTTAAAAAAAATAAATAAGGGCCGGCCAAGTGGCGCCATGGTTAAGAACTGGCTTGGGACGCCAGAGGGCCACGGTTCGGATCCCACATGTGAGGGCTGGTGACACTGCCCTCTGCAGCTAAGATGCTGAACAACAGCTCGGGCTGGAACTGGGCTGCTGTGGGTCGCTGGTGACAGCGTAGGCTGCAGCCCCTGTGGCAGTGGGTTGCCATGGGCTACCGTATGTGTCCAGAAGCCGGCGACTGATGTGCCTCGCCCGGGAAGAGCGCAATGATGGTGCCAACTTGGGCCAGTGAGGCGGCGTCCTCCACAACTAGACTGAGGAACGGAACGACAGCAACTTGTCTGTTCCCCTTCCCCCAATTCCCCAGCACTGTTCCTATCCCCCCAATTCCCCATATAAAAATCTTTTAAAAAATAATAATAAATAAATAAATAAAAATAATAAAGTGAAATAAATGGTTCTTGCTGTTATACTAGATTATCAATATTTATAAACTATGAATTGATATTTTCCTTGCCCCTAACATCAGTTCTTTCAAGCACATTTGAAAATAAGTGAAGGGCCAGCCGAGTGACGCGATGGTTAAGAACTGGCTTGGGACACCAGAGGGCCCCGGTTCGGATCCCACATATGAGGGCCAGTGACACTGCCCTCTACAGCTAAGATNCTACACACGGTAGCCCATGGCAACCCACTGCCACAGGGGCTGCAGCCCACGCCGTCGCCGGCGACCCACGGCAGCCCAGCTCCAGGTTGAGCTGTTGTTCAGCATCTTAGCCGTGGAGGGCAGTATAACTGGTCCTCGTATGTGGGATCCGAACCGGGGCCCTCTGGCATCCCAAGCGAGCTCCCAACCATCGCGCCACTCGGCCGGCCTTTGACTTATTTTTTTAATGCAGAAAAAATTCTGGGAGCAAATATGCCAATATATGCATGGTGCTTGCCTCTAGGTAGTATTATTACAGGTTTTTTTTTCCTGCTTCTGAACTTTCTAAACATAAATTACTTTGATTTAATGTTTTATTACTTTTTAAAGTAACACAAGCTCATTATGTAAAAATTCAAACCACATAGAAATATTTAATTAAAAATTAAAGTCACATATTTTCTAATACACCCCCCCCTCCATTAAAAAAATCTAATCCTGAGAGGTAAACACTTCAACAGTTTGGTTTGGCAGGTATCCTTCTAGAATTGTTTTTCTAAATCCCACTTACAATTTTAAAAATATTGGGTTGTAGGAAGTCATGACGCATTTTTGCAACGAAAAACAGAAAAAATACGTCATGACTTTTCCGACAACCCAATACATGATTTTGAGCCTTTCATGCTCTTTTTCCCTTAGAATTTTGAGTGGTTAAAACTTTGCATCTTGATATAACTCAATCACAAATGCATATGGCAGTAATTTTAAACAACACAGGCAACAGCATTTTAACACATTTTAAAAGCGTTCTGTACCTTCCTAAAAATTGTTTTCTCAATTCCTCTATTTGAATTTGTTACAGACAACTCATGATCCTAATATCTTTGGTACTTGAAAATGATATGTATAGAATAACCCCCAAAATGTTTTGGAGTACTAACTGTTAAGATGATATATGAAGTACATATGGGATACAATATATGGTTTACGATTACTTTTTAAAAAGATATTGGTAGGGGCCGGCCGAGTGGCGCGTTGGTTAAGAGCTGGGTTCAGATCCCACATATGAGGGCCAGTGACACTGCCCTCTACAGCTAAGATGCTGAACAACAGCTCAACCTGGAGCTGAGCTGCCNGACAGCAACTTGTCTGTTCCCCTTCCCCCAATTCCCCAATTAAAAAAAAAAATCTTTAAAAAAAAAAAGAAAGAAAATAAGTGAAACTGCATTACTAAGGCTGGGAGATTGTGGGTTTTTTTTCACATTTTTTTTTTTTGTTAGCTTCAGGTGTACAGAACAATGCAATAGTTATCCTTTTCACCCCTCATACAGATACGACCCCCCTCCCCCATCTACTGCCCTCCCACACCCGATATCATGCTTGTCTATTACAATTCCATTGACTCCATTCCCACACGCTACTCCACGTCCTGTGGCTATATGTATATATAATTATAGTTGACATACAATATTATTCAACAAAAGCTTCAGAAATACAGTGCGGTGGTCAGGCCTCTACACTGTCTATGCAGTGGTCTCCCTAACAAGACATGAGCCCATCTGACCCCCTAAGAAATGTTTATAACATTATTGATTATATTCCCCACACTGTCTTTTCTACACTGAGGCCATATTGTAGTTACCAATTTGTATTGTCTCATCCCTTCCCCTTCTCCTTCACCCCCACCCTTCCCAACTAGCAACACTTGGGATTAAGTTTTTAACTTTATAACATTTACCCATATTTTTACAGGGCTACATTTGCTAATCATCATCCTAAATGAAGTGCTAGTGGGTTTGGGGAAGAAGGATGACGATGCTCAACAATTCTCTTAATCCCTAACTATGAATGTGATAAAAGAAAATTACTTTAGATGTTTGGAAAACAAAGCATTATTTCCTCCTGGACTGTCCACCTTAAAATATTATATTCTACAATATCAAAATATTATTTTACACAAGATCACTGTATCTCCGTTGGGATCTAAATCCCAGTGATGTTATTAACGATGGGACCTTGAGCAAGCCAACCACCTGTTGTCTCAGTGGTTGGCTGAGACATTAGGTTTAATGCTAGAATGGCTATGAAAAGCAGGTGGTTTGCCATCTGACTTCCAGGTGGTTCTATGGCAGCGATGGAGAATCACAGCTGTCATTAAAGAAAACTGTACAAATAAACAATATAATGAGCACTTAAAACTCATTGAGGGCCGTCCAAGCAGCGCGTTGGTTAGGAGTTGGCTTGGGACAACAGCTCTGAGCAGCAGGACCCCGGTTGAAACCCCACATGAGGGCCTGTGACACTGTGCCGTCTACAGCTAAGATGGTGAACAACAGCTCGACCTGGAGCTGAGCTGCCAAGATTCACCAGCAATGGCATAGGCTGCAGTGGGGCTGGCCGGCAGCAGGCGTGAGCTTTAGCGAGCAGCTGTGAGCCGCCGTGAAGGGCCATCCAATGGCCGGCGAGCCACTGCCTCACCTGGGAAGAGTGCAATGATAACACCAACATGGGCCAGTGAAGAGACATCCGCCACAACTAGACTAAGGAACAAAAGGACAGCAACTTGGGCCAGCTGAGTGGCTCAGTTGCTTAAGAGCTCGCTTGGGACACCAGCTCTGAGCAGTAAGACCTGGGTTCAGATCCCACATTAGGGCCAGTGATGCTGCGCTCTTTACAGCTAAGATGGTGAACAACAGCTCAACCTGGAGCTGGGCTGTTGTGAGTGGTCAGAGACGGCATAGGCTGCAGTTGGCTGCCATGAGCTACCTTGAGTGGCTGGCGGCCAGCGTAAGCAGCAGGCAGCTGGCATGAGTTGCTGTGAGCTGCCGTGAGCGGCCATCCAATGGCCAGTGAGCAACTGCCTCAGC
>NW_017731365.1:1524744-1526638 GCF_001890085.2 Hipposideros armiger | reverse complement strand
GTGAGGATGTGGAGAAATTATAACCCTGGTACATTGATGGTTGGAATATAAAATGGTATAGCTGCTTTGGAAAAGTTTGGGAATTCCAGAAACAAAGTTACCGTATGACCCAGCAATTCCACTCCTACAATTGTATATCACATATCCTAGGAATATACACAAAATAACTGAAAACACATGTCCACACAAAAACCTGTACACGAATGTTCCTACAGCATTCTTCGTAAAGGCCCAAAACTAGAAACAAAACAAAAGTCTATCAACTGATGAATGTTTATACAAAATGTGGCTTCTTCATACAATAAAATGTTATTCAGCCTTAAAAGGGAATGAAGTACTGATACATGTTGTGACATGAGTGAAAACATTACACTAAGTGAGCCAGACACAAAAGGCCAAATATTGTGTGATTCCATTGATATTAAATGTCCAGAGAAGGCAAATCCATAAAGACAAAAGCAGATTAGTGGTTGGCAAATTAGTGGCTGCCAGGAGCTAAGGGAGGAAAAAATGAAGAGTGACCACTTAATTGTACTGGGTTTCTTTTGGGGGTGATGAAAATGTTCTAGAATTAGATAGTGGTGGTGGTTGCACAACCTTAAAAATATACTAAAGACCACTAAACTACACACTTTAAAAGGAGTGAATTTTATAATACGTGAATTATATCTCAATTAAAAACCAGATTGTTTAATTCTCCTTTATCATAGCGGACCACGTACCTCTACTACTTGCTAGCTACGGGGAATTAAACACATTTTTAAAGTGGATTTCTATTTTTTAGTTGGCAAAATGAGAGTCCTAACACTTATACTTCATGGGTCATTGTCAGGATCGAATATAGTAACATTAAGCCCTTTAGCAGTGTCTGTCTAGCCCATAGTACATCCTTCATAAACGTTAATTTCTTTATAGTTCTTTCCTTTGCCGGCTTCCTGTGTTTTAAGTCAAAGAAGTTTAAATTTTGTGAAAATCTTATGTACCTAATTAGCAATGAAAACATAGTTCCCTGGTTGTTGGCTCTTTAAAAAGAAAAGTTAAACACTATTTCATTTTGTTTTCCTTATTTTATTGATTTTTAAAACATCTCATAGTTAAAAGAAGGGTCCCTAGAAAATGGAGTTAGGTGAATAAAGAAGGCAATTTAATTTCTATGTTGCCTAGTTGGCAACTCTTCCTGCAATTCTATATTAACTTCTTAACAAGTTACTTACTCCTGAAAGTGTAGAAGAAACTAACACACACACACTTTTCTCTCCAAATCTGAACTATATCAACTCCATTCAAAATTATGGCTTGAATCAACTGTGGGCTTCCACTGTCTTGTTCTCCAACTTCCTCCTGCCTTGATCTTACTTTTGCTCTTTAATAAGAAACTCACCACAAACTGGTGTTGCATATAAAATATGATACGAAAATAAGCTGTACAGTGTAAATGTGTAGAATACAGCAGAAACACCAAAACCCTCTCATTATACAAGGACAAGAAAATAACTGTGGCATTGTCGTCTTGCGGGATACCACAACTATAATTGTCTATCACATGGGAACAGTGAAAGCAATTCATTCATAATGCATCTTAATTCTCCATCAGGAAAAATGGTTTTGCATTTTGAAATACTGTGTACTGGCCACTTACTAGAAGGACTTCAGTTACTTTCCTTGAAATAACATGAATCAAGTGGCAAGAGAAAAGGGGTGAAAGTAATAAAATGATTATGCAAATGTCTTCAAGGATATTACAATAACCACCACATTTAAGCATTTATTATGTAGCAGGCACTCTGCCTGACCCTTCATAGACATCTCTTTTACTCATGGCAGCCCTGGTTCACAGGTCTGCCTATCACAATGTTAAAAATAGATCCATTCTGGGCCAGCCGAGAGGCGCGTT
>NW_017731365.1:1523320-1524500 GCF_001890085.2 Hipposideros armiger | reverse complement strand
AATTTCCCAATAAAAATCTTTAGAAAAATAAAAAAGAAAGAAAAAGAAAAGATTAAGCATAGCAGCCAAAGGGGGGCCAGGAATCGATAAAACAGAATTCATCAAAATTGAAAACTTTTGTGTTTCAAAGGATATATCACAAGAATGAAAAGACAACTCTCAGAGAGAAAATATTTGTAAATCATTTATCTGATAGGGGTCTAGTATCCAGAACACACAAAGAACACTTAAAACTTAACAGAAAGACAACCTAATTTTAAAATGTGCAAAAGGACTTCCCTATGGTCTGAGTGTGTGTCCCCAGTCCAATTCATATGTTAAAATCAATCCTAACACCCAATGTGATACTATTAGAAGGTGAGGCCTTGGGAGGTGCTTAAATCATAAGGGTGGAATCCCAATGAATGGGATTAGCACTTTATAAAAGAAGCTGCAGAGATTCCTAGCCTTTTCCACCAAGTGAGGACACAGTGAAAAGGTGCAGGCTGTAAACTAGCATAAGGGTCTTCACAATTCCATCATGCTGGTGACTTGACCTTGGACTTCCCAGCCTCCAAACCTATGAGAAATAAATTTCTGTTGTTTCCAAGCTACGCAGTCTGTAATATGTTCTTCAAGCAGCAAGAAGGGACTAAGACAGATTTGAATACTCTTCTCCAAAGACATACGAATGGCCAATAAGCACAGGAAAAGATGCTTAACATCATTAGTCATTAGGGAAATGCAAATCAAAGCCAGTGTAAGATACCACTCCATACCCACCAGGATGGCAATAATAAAAAAGTCAGATAGGGCCGGCCGAGTGGCGCGATGGTTAAGAACTGGCATGGTACGCCAGAGGGCTCCGGTTCGGATCCCACATATGAGGGCCAGTGACACTGCCCTCTACAACAGCTCAACCTGGAGCTGGGCTGCTGTGAGTCGCCGGCGACGGCGTATGCTGCAGCCCCTGTGGCAGTGGGTTGCCATGGGCTACTGTATGTACCCAGCAGCTAGCGTGAGCGGCCGTCCAGAAGCCAGCGACTGATCTGCCTCGCCGGGGAAGAGAGCAATGATGGTTCCAACTTGGTCCAGTGAAGCAACGGCCTCCACAGCTAGACTGAAGAACAAAACGACAGCAACTTGTCTGTTCCCCTTCCCCCAATTCCCCAGCACTGTTCCCATCCCCCCAATTCCCCAA
>NW_017731365.1:1519408-1521100 GCF_001890085.2 Hipposideros armiger | reverse complement strand
TCCGTTCTGCCAGCCAAGTGGCTTATTGGTTAAGAGTTGGCTTCAAAGCGCGAGCTCTGAGCAGCTGGGCCGCCAGTTCAGATCCCACATGGGCCAATGACGCTGCGCCCTCTACAGCTAAGATGGTGAACAACAGCTTGACCTAGAGCTAGGCTGACGAGAGTCCCCAGCCGGCGACGGCGTAGTCTGCAATGGGACTGCAGTGGGCTGCCGTAAGCTACCATGAGCAGCCAGGAGCCGGTGTGAGCTGCCGTCAATGGCCAGCAACCAATCTGACTCAGCCAGGAAAAGCGCAATGATCACAATACCAACATGGGCCAGTGAAGCGACATCCTCCACAGCTAATCTGAAGAACAAAAGGACAGCAACTTGTCTGTTCCCCTTCCCCGATTCACCAATGCTGTTCCCCAATAAATTCCCCAATAAAATCTTAAAAAAAAAAAAGATCCAGTCTCACTGATGACCACCAAGGGGAATATCAAAACTCTTAGTATAAGTGTTTCTTACTTAACCATAAGAATAGTTCGTCACTTTCATTCCTTCAAAGTCTTAAAAAAAGTGGAGTGATTCTTTTACTACTTGTTCTTCTTTTGGGGAGTAGAAGACATGACTTACATTTTTGTGAAATCTAATAAAAGCTATGGATTATCTCTCCAGAAAAATGCATAGAAAAATACATTGCATATAATTTTGAGGAGATGGGATAAGCTACAGTCCATCTTTCCAGAAAAATGCCTATAAAAAACAATATGTTGCATATAATTTTGAGGGGAAGGAATCAACAGAGCACTGAACCCATCTGGATTAAAAGCCTCTGATGTAAAAGTTCTATTTTTATGATTTCCGAAATCTTATTTGAAAGACGAGTATTGGGATCATTTAAAGTAGAATCTAATTAGTCTTTGGAATTTTTGTCTAGTAACCAAAAATATATGTGGAAAGTTTAGGGAGACTAAAGCATTAATATAATAACTGTAATTTTAAAATTCTGTTTTTTTCCATAGTAGCTAAAAATACACCAAGTACCGAATCTGATCTGGCTAGTATGCACTCATTAGTTAGGAAATATGCTGAAATGCCAGCTCAGTCACCATCTTTAAGAGGGCATTAAGTCTACAGCCATACCACCCTGAATGCACCCGATCTCGTCTGATCTTGGAAGTTAAGCAGGGTCAGGCCTAGTTAGTACTTGGA
Source organism: Hipposideros armiger (assembly GCF_001890085.2). Taxonomy (NCBI): domain Eukaryota; kingdom Metazoa; phylum Chordata; class Mammalia; order Chiroptera; family Hipposideridae; genus Hipposideros; species Hipposideros armiger. The sequence continues at coordinate 1,519,906 of NW_017731365.1, read as the reverse complement.
TGGGAGACCGCCTGGGAATACCGGGTGCTGTAGGCTTTGAAAAAAAAAAAAGAGGGCATTAAGATGAGTTTACCAAAAAGAATGAATAATAGAATTTTTTCTGATTTGGGTAGAAGGAAATGGACCTGATTTTCTAAAAAACTTTAGGTAAAGATTTAGAAATCATTAGGCAATAGCTCATTAGCAAAATGCTAAAAATTTTGGTTATTTTTAGCTTGAAATAAAAGATTAATGATTCCAATGTCAAGGAAATAATCTGAAATGGAAACCAAGATTTATACAAAATAAGTTCACTACAATATGAAAATTTTTAAGAAACTGAAGCATTCAGAAACAAAAAATAATTCAGTAGGTTATGCTCATTTCCCTAGTGGAATATTATACACATATTTCTCAAAATGTTAACACATTTTTAATTACAAGGCAAAATGCTGAAGATATACTGAGTGAAAAAAAGGGAAAAAAAAGTACCCATTTGACTTTGACTTTTTTTTTTTT
>NW_017731365.1:1514404-1517573 GCF_001890085.2 Hipposideros armiger | reverse complement strand
GCTCTCTCTGCAGGAGAACACCATGCCCTTCTTTTAAAAGCAGTGACTCAGTATTAATGGGACATAATGGAATCAGAAAAGGACAAGCTTTCTCTTTTGTTGCTTTCATAACAGACAGGAAGAGCTGATGATAATTAGCCAGGCTTTCTGGATACTCATGACTTGACCACTGAGTATCATTATCAAGGTGACTCAAATTGCTTAGTTTGATTTATTTCTAGTTGTATCTTACTTTAGTATGATAATAATGCAACAAGGTAAGATCCTATCTTCTCTCCTTCCTAGTAACAATTGTGCTACATTGTAGTGCCACAATGACTGGCTACTTTATAAGGAGAATGACTTTTTCTATCTTTTAAATTGGGGAACAGTGTGTGTTTCCAGGACCCATCAGCTCCAAGTCAAGTAGTTGTCAATCTAGTTGTGGAGGGCACAGCTCACAGTGGCCCACGTAGGGATTGAACCGGCAACCTTGGTGTTATGAGCCCTGTGCTCTAACCAACTGAAATAACTGGCTACCCTGACTTTTTTTTTCCCACTAAATTTATTGGGGTGACATTGGTTAGTAAAATTATATAGTACAATTCTATAATACATCACCTATATACTACATTGTGTGTTGGAAAATGACTGTTGCAGCTTTGAAACTAACTCTTGAAATATTACTAGGGAATGAAAAACCAAGAGGCTGACGAACAAAAAGATGTGGCATTAAGCTCCATAACAAAATAAAAACCCTGTACCATCTTATGGTGCTAACTTTCATAGAATAGTATAACTTGAGTTATGCTGACACTAGATAAAGGCGTGAGGCAGTTTTCCACATTTATTTCCTGGATAATAAGGTGATATACACAAAATGGCAAGGTAAGATTTGAATCATAGTGACAAGATTCTAGAAATTAATACCCGCAGGTCAGAATCAATCAAGATCAGCATGGTTTTGATGACATACTTGGGATTTACACATGCCAGTATCCTAGACCCCAAAGGCTTTTTTCCCCCCGCTATGGTCAAGCTCTGTGGTTAGGTATGCTACTGAAGTCTCAGTAGTGATCCAAAGAGATTCCTTAAAGGCATATTTAAGGACATATAACATCTGCCCTCAATTGAAGGAGTTGGTAGCAAAAATGTGTTCCATATGCCATATACAACATATGCCAAAATGAGATCCAGCTGTTTGAAAACACTGAGGAAAGCAGTGGCCAGGAGAGGCCTGTCCCATCCCCACTCCCACGAAAATGGATAAAATAAAGCAAGTATGTCAAACAATTCTGAAATCACATATCTGGAACTAGACTGCTATCACACTATCCATAAGATAGGGGACAGTCAATGGTTCCATTTCTATCATACATTATTTAACTTTTAGCTTTTCAAGTACAACCTAAGTAGGTATTACTCTTTTCCAGGTGGAATTCGCATTAGCTAAGAAGACAGCCCAATAATAAACAGCACACTTTACAGTGTTACCTAGTACACTAATGCTTAATCTAACCAAATATATAGTAACCTTTTAATATTTGGGGGGGGAAATCAACATTAACTAGAGTAAATATAGGACAGATTATTTCACTTAGGCGATCAACTCATACACTGGTCATTTAGTCATTCAATTAATGTTAATTAAATGTTACACTATGAAAACATCCAGCTAGAGATATATAATGCAATACCCCACCCTTAGAAGCATATCTACAAACAACTGTGTTTCGTTTGTTCTCTTTTGGGATTATATACACTAAAAATTATTTTTGAATGTGTAGCCTGGCCAAAGCACCTATTCTGTCTCTAAAAAACTTTCACCCCACACTTTTTACTTTTATCACTATTCAATAACTAGGGTAATGCATATGTCTCAAAATGCTAAATTACAAATATACATGAGGAATATATTAGCCAAGAGCAAATTCCTAGATGACTATGAGTTATAATGTTAGTGGTTTTAATTATCTGCATTTCTGAATATGGAGAACACTGAACTAAGCTTGGCAGAAAAATAACATTTTATCTCTTGGCCAAAAGCTATCTCCGGGAAGACTATCTAACCACCCTGTTGTACAATTAAAAGAAATTCTATCTTATTGTGAGAAACAAAAACGTAATCAATGACCAAAATAACTAAGTCAAAAATTGTTTGTACTTCTCCCCGAGATTAGTAGTTAACATTTTGAGAAACAGCATATGCCTTTAAGGGTCTAAGTATATTTTAGAGAAAAAAAATTCTAACAGGTCTGTTTCATATAAGCACTAACAAAAAACTACCAAATATTAACATTTCTACAACTACAAATGAATTTTCTTTTTCTCACTCCAACTCTCAGTAAGTAAAATAATTCTAATGTGAGGAACAAACAAATACCAATATACTTAAGTATCAAAGTAAATGGCCTTTAATCATTGGTAATAGCATCAAATAAATGTCAAAAAGTTTTGATACCTATCAAAAGAGAAAAAAATCTAACACATAAGAATAAAATTAATGAAATGACTCCATATTAAAAATTACAACAGGGCCGGCCGAGTGACGTGTTGGTTAAGAGTTGGCTTGGGACACCAGCTCTGAGCAGTAGGGCCTAGGTTCAGATCCCATATGAGGGCCAGTGACACTGCACACTCTACAGCTAAGATGGTGAACAACAGCTCGACCTGGAGCTGGGCTGCTGCGCCCAGCCTGCTTTCAGTTTCTATACAAACTGCCTGTCTTGGTTCATGCTACAGACTTTTGTAGGGTCTCTCAAAGGTTCAAGGTACCCAGATAAGTAGCACCTGGCTTCAGCTTGTCCCACGCTTCTGGCTAAGCAAGCAGCCCACAGCCTGGCACTGGCAGCACCCAGCCTTGGTTCAAAACTTGGTCTCTTGAGACACCTCAAAGCAAGGTGTAAGCGGAGGCCATCTGAGGATTGATTTCTGGATCTTGCCAGGTGTCCCCGGGTGGAGCACAATCTGTGACTGAACTTTATCTGCAGTGTGCCCACTCCCAGTTGGTCATGGGGCTGGTGTATCTAGTGGCCAACTTTGAAATAAGCTGCAGAAGGGCCAGCCAAGTGGCTCAGTTGGTTAAGAGCTTGCTCAAGAGTGTGAGCTCTGAAAAACAGTGGTTCGATTCCCGGCCAGAACTGAGCTGCCAACAGGTGGCAGGATGGCTCAGCTAGAAAAAAATAAAAAT
>NW_017731365.1:1509686-1512501 GCF_001890085.2 Hipposideros armiger | reverse complement strand
TGGGCCAGTGGCACTGCGCCCAAGTTGTGCTGCCACTGAGCTGCCAACAGGTGGCAGGGTGGCTCAGCTGGTGAGAGCACGTGCTCCTAACAACAAGACTGCCTGTTCAATGATGGGCTATGCCCACCCGCAACTAAGACTGAACTCGGCACCTTGAGCTGAACTGCCTCCCGGATGGCTAAGTCATAGAGCATGCACTCTTAACAACAAGGCTACTGGTTCAACTCCCGCATGGGATGGTAGCTACGCCCACCCGCAACTAAGACTGAACTCAGCACCTTGAGCTTAGAGGACATGAGCTGCCAATGGGCAGCCAGATGGTGACTGGTGTCCTTCACAACTAAGATTGAAGAACAACAACTTTGCTGGTCCCCTTCTCCAACCCCCAAACACTGTTCCCCTCTCCCAATTTCCCAATTAAAAAAAAAAAAAAGAATTACCTTTAATGTAAATGGATTAAATGCTCCAATATTAAGATGAGGTGCTGAATAGATAAGAAAACAAGACCCTTACATATACTGCCTACTTGAGACTCACTGGTGATCCAAAGACACAGACTGAAAGGGATGGGAAAAAGATATTTCATGAAAATGGAAACAAACAAAAAGCTGGAGTTACAATACTTATACCAGACAAAATAGACTTTAAAACAAAGACTATAACAAAAGACAAAGAAGGATCCAGTAATCCCATTTCAGTGTTATTTATCCAAAAAAACCCCAACAAAACCCAAAATGCTACTTCGAGGGACCTGTGCATCCACATGTTCATTGCAGCATTGTTTACAATGGCCAAGATATGAAGGCAGCCTGGGTGTCCCTGAATAGATGAATGGATAAAGAAGATGTGGTACATATATACAATGGAATATTACTCAGCCATAAAAAAGAATGAAATATTACCATCTGTGACAATATGGATAGATAGAGAGGGTATTGTGCTTAGTGTAGTAAGTCAGACAGCAAAAGACAAATCTCACATGATTTCACTTATAAGTAGAATCTAAAGAACAAAATAAACAAATAAATGAAAAAGAAACAAATTCATAGATAGAGAACATTTTGATGGTTGCCGAACGGGAAGGGGGTTGAAGATGAGTGAAAACGAGAAAGGGATTAAGAAGTACAAATTGGTTGTTGCAAAGTAGTTATGGGGATGTAGGGTATAGCATAAGGAATATAGTCAATAATATTGTAATAATTATGTATCATGTCAGATGGGTACTAGATCTATCGGGGTGATAGATGGGAGTTGAGTTCAGGGCAGGGTGAAAAAGATGAAGGGATTAAGAAATCCAAATTGGTAGTTATAAAAGTCATGGGGATATAAAGTAAAGCATAGCAAATATAATCAATAATATGTAATAACTATGTATAGTGGTGCCAGGTGGGTACTATTCAGAGGGATCACTTTGTAAATTATATAAATGTCTAACCACTATGCTGTACACCTGAAATTAATATAAAATAGTATTGGGCTGGCCAAGTGGCACGTTGGTTAAGAGCTGGCTTGGGATGCTAGAGGGTCCTGGTTCGGATCCCACATATGAGGGCCAGTGACACTGCCCTCTACAGCTAAGATGCTGAACGGCAGCTTGACCTGGAGCTGGGTTGCCGTGGGTCGTCGGCGAAGGCGTAGGCTGCAGCCCCTGCTGCAGTGGGTTGCCGTGGNTGATGTGCAAAGAGCAACCAAAGCTCAACTACAACCCACACAAGGGACGCACCTGGAATGCATGGCTCAAGTGACCAGGAAGACTATGCCATGAAGCCCCACAGCACACCTACTACATTAGGCCATTCTACTAAGACCAGGAGACACAGCAGCCCTACCCAATACACAGAAACAAAGACAGGGAGGTAGCCAAAATGGGGAGACAAAGAAACATGTCCCAAATAAAAGAAGAGAACAAAAGCTCCAGATAAAGAACTTAAAAAACAAAAAAGAAAAATGGAGACAATCTACCAGACTTAAGAGTTACAAACACTGTGTAACTTATAACGTGTAGAAACATTATAAGGATGCTCAATGATCTCAAGAACTTCAACAAAGAGATAGGAAACATAAAAATGGAGATAGAAAACAAAAAAGAACTAGTCAGAAATAAAGAATACAATGGAAATGAAGAATACATTACAGGGAATCAACAATAGATTAGATGAAGCAGAGGATCACTTCAGTGATTTAGAAGATAAGGTAGCACAAGACACCCAATCAGAACAGCAAAAGGAAAAAATACAAAAAAATAAGTAGAGTTTAAGCGGCTTCTAGGACATCAAGCATACCAACATTCCCATTATAGGGGTACCAAGAGGAGAGCGCAAGGAATTGAAAGCCTATTTGAAGAAATGATGAAAAACTTTCCTAACCCAGTGAAGAAAATAGATATACAACCTCAGGGAGTGCAGAAAGTCCCAAACAAGATGAACCCAAAGAGACCAACACTAAGACACATCATAATTAAAATGTCACAGATAAAAGACAAAGAGAGAATCTTAAAGACAGCAGGAAAAAAGCTATTAGTTACCTACAAGGGAGCTCCCATAAGACTATCAGATGACTTCTCAACAGAAACTTTGCAGGCCAGAAGGGACTGACAGAAAATATTCAAAGTGATAAAAAGCAAGAAACTAAAACTGACATTACTCTACCCAGCAAAGGTATCATTTAGAATCGAAGGACAGATAAAGAGCTTCCCAGATAAGAAACAGCTAGGGCCAGCCGAGTGTCGTGTTGGTTAAGAGCTGGCTTGGGATGCGGGCTCTGAGCAGCAGGGCCCTGGTTCGGATCCCACATTAGGGCCAGTGACTCTGTGCCC
>NW_017731365.1:1482281-1507391 GCF_001890085.2 Hipposideros armiger | reverse complement strand
CTACTGTGTGTAGCCAGCAGCCAGCAAGAGAGGCCATCCAGAAACCGGTGACTGATCTGCATTGCCTGGGAAAAGCGCAATGATGGTGCCAACTTGGGCCAGTGAAGCAACGTCCTCCACAACTAGACTGAAGAACAAAAGAACAGCAAATTGTCTGTTCCCCTTCCCCCAATTCCCCAGCGCTGTTCCCATTCCCCAATAAAAATCTTAAAAAAAAAAAATAGTATTGAATGTCAACTGTAATTGAAAAATAAAAAGGGGGGAAGATAAAAGGAGATAAAAGGTATAAAACAAATAAATCTTGGGGATGTAATATACAGTATAGGGAATATAGTCAATATTATGATAGTGTGGTATGGTGTCAGATGATTGATGGACTTATGGTGATCGCTTCTTTAGCATAGAGAATACAATCAATAATATGATAATAACTATGTATGCCTGGTGAGTACTGTTGAATTAACTATGATGTACACCTGAAACTAATATAATATTGTATGTTAGGTACATTTGAATAAAAATCTTTTAAAAAATATAAAGTTTAATGCTAATACATTTAGAAGAAATGATGGCAATAGAGAATCATCATTTGGCAACCATCAGGCAAAAATCGCCAATGAATGCTAAAACTAGGGAGTGAAAGTTTGAGGGGCAAAATAAGCGATCTGCTCTTAGCAAAAGTAGCAAATGTCATAAAAGACAAAATTTGAGGAATTGTTATAGACCAAAAGAAAAAATAAGTTATACTGTATGTTTTTCCTTATATCAAACTCTAGAAAATGCAAACTAATCTATAGTGACATAAAGATAGTGTTTGCCTGAGGAGAAAGGGCAAAAAGACATTTTCTTATAGCTGAAATACAAATTATGTAGAGATTAGATAATAATGGGTCAATATTAATTTCCTAATATGATAATATAAGAGAATATCCTTGCTTTTAGGAAATACACTGTCTACTATGTAGCAATAAAGGAATATCATGTCTGTGACTTACTCTGAATTGGCTCAGAAAAGTAATAGAGCTGAGACAGAGAAGAGGCGATAAAGAGATAAAGTAATGTGTTAAAATGCTAACATTTGGCTGAAAGGTATACCAAATTCTCTGTACTAGTTTTGCAACTTCTCTATAAATCTGAATTATGTCAAAATGAAAGGGTTTTTTGTTTGTTTGTTTTATTAAAGTATGTGGTGCTTGGGAGATTATGATCAACAGCCAACGTCATTCATCCATTAACAAATATTGTTTTTTCTCACATTGACAAATTTAACAACAGTGGCCACATTTCCTTGCCGCACCAAGCTTACACATATAAACCGCACACCAACATCTAAATTTATAAGCTTGATTATTTGAGTTACAAGTACATTTTCATTTAACAAATATTTATTGAGTACTTATCACTGTGCCAGCCTATATAGGCACTAGAAAAACAAATTTCCCTAGTATGAAACCTGGGGAACACACATACATAGTTGCAGCACAGTGAGGGGCGAGTGAATTGGAGCCTTGTCAGACAAGAAAAGGAGGAAGTACCACAAACATGGACACGGAGGCAGGAAGATGCATGGTGAGCTTGGGAAAATATAAATAGCCAGATGCTGAAACAAGACAGGTGAGGTCAGTTGGGCCAAGATCTTGAAGGTCTTGGGTTCCATGTTAATGAATCTAGGCTTCATCTATAATTGGAAGACACTGAAAGTTTTGCTCTATTTTCTTTTGTTTTGAATGAGACATATCACATATACAGAAGAGCACTGAATGTATTTAAGTAGGAGAAGAAAGAAAAGGAAGAAAGCTTGAACTGCACTAAGGAGAGTTTGTTCACCATCCTGACTTCCCTGCTAGGAGGTCCACTCACAACTCTATCCTCCCAGTGCACAGCCCAAAGTAGAAGCACAATCAATGCTTGCTGACAATAAAGAGAACACGAAATAGTCCCAAGAGATAAAAGCCTCAACTATAGCAGTGGCCAAGAAAATGGAGAGGTAGAGGTGCTCAGATCTTGTAGAATAAGAGAATCTAGAAGATTGAGAGGAAGGTATCAAAGATGACTGAATTTTCCATTTTGGTGACCACGTATTGGGTTGTTGGAAAAGTCATGACGCATTTTTGCAATGAAAAACAGAAGAAAATACGTCATGACTTTTCCAACAACCCAATAGATTACAGATAAACCGAGTATGTAATGCAAGAGGAGCAGCAAGTTTAGGAAAAAGGAGAACAAATTTGTTTATACCTATTAGAGACAGAGTATCTTTAGCAATGATATCACTTGGCAACATTACAAAACAGGAGCTTACAATGGAGGTCTCTCTGCTAAAGACATTGCTACTAAGTGTTTTAGATGTATCTTTATAAACCATTAAGTGACTGGTAACATTGTGATCAATTCATATTATGAAGTGACTTGAGTAAAAGATTATTCACTGCAGTAAGGTTTGAAAGAACATATTTTAGAAACACTTTAAATGCCCATCAGTACATGTTTGGTTAAACGTCTGATCTTTTTATTTCAATGGCTCGGTCAAATAGGAAATCAGCATTTTTGCACAGATAATTTAAGTCAAGAATGAAATAGAAAAGGCTGACTGAATTTAAGTTCACAATACTTTTAATCTATTCTACCATACCTGTATTCATGACAAAACAAAATAAATATTAACTTCAAGTGAGTGAGCTAAAAAATCATAGAACACCATAGTTGACAGGTGTTTAAAGGTCTGAAAAGCAAGTCTGAGTATTAACCAAGCTCCATAAAATCCCTTAAATAAAGTCTAAGTCAATCAATACTTTTAACTACCTTAGGTTCATAAATTGTAATATGAGAACTAATGTTTACATATAACTTTGAAGATTACAAACCATTTTCAACTTCCTTCTTTTTCAAATTTTATTATTTGTTTAGGAGATATAGGAATATTAGGAGACACAGGATTTCCTACATCAGGGAGGGGCAAAGGAGACAGGGGTCTTGCTGTGGATATGTTGCGCAGGCCCAAGTGCAGTGACTATTCACAGGAACAACCCTACTATTGATCAGCACCAGAGTTTTGACCTGCGTATTTCTGACCTGGGATGGTTCATCCTTCCTTTTGCAACCTGGGGGGTCCCTGACTCCTGGAAGGTTACCATGTTGATGGAGAACTTAGTGTGGGCTCCTGGGTTCATGCCATCCTCCTGCCTCAGCCTCCAGAGTAGCTGGGACTACGGGCGCACCACGGAGCCTCAATGTGTAATTCCCACTTAATTCCAACAACCCTGTGACATATGTAAAGTAGGTAGAAATCACCAGCCAAGGAAAGCTGTATTATGGTTATATGTCCAAGGCAAAGTTTCAAGATTAAGAATGCAGACAGTTTATTGTTTCAAAAGAAGTTTAATTCCTCTGGTTTCTCAGGATGAAAGGATAGGTAATGAATTTGTTCCACTCTTATTTTTTAAATTTGTAACTTCCAAAAAAAGACACACACCTAGCATAGTGGAAATGAAGCATAGTGGGAAATATTTGCAAAACCACATTTCATACAATGTCCCTATGTCTCCATCAAATCCTATAATGGAAAAACTATGTTCTAGTTTTCTGAGACAATTTCTAAAAATAAGATCATGTATCATTACACAAGACATATTGCAGTAGGCCCACGTTTTTATATATGACTTAAAGCAGCACTTTATATCCCAGTAAAAGCATGTAACACTGAAGCAAACCGACTGCACCAATCATTCCACCAAGTCTCACAGCAGGTGTCTCCCAGCCCCTTGGATATTGACTTACCTCCAAACGCACCATGGCGGATGGTTTTTTTTTCAGTTCCTCACATTTCCTCTTCTTACAGATCTGGTGGCTGTTCTTTCGGTTCTTGCAGTAAGTACATTCACCACAATTGGTCTTCTGCTGGCAGGGCTCACAGACTCCACATCGCTTTCGTTTCTTCTTTTCCAAAGTAGGCAGCAAAGTTTTGTAGGAAGAGGAGGTACTGGCAAGTGACACCGGCCTAGACAGTGCTGTGGTATTGATCTGAGAGCTCCCTTCTTCCGATCTGCTGGGACCAGCCTGGAAGTGCTGGGCAATGCCCTGTGAAACATGGCAGCGTTCTCTCTCAGGGGCTAACGTGACCCCCTGAGTGTTATCTGGCGGAAAGCTTATATGAAACTGCTTCTCATTTTTTATATTGCGTATAGCCATTACTGGAGGTACCGAACTTATCTCTGAGTTTGATGATGGTTGAGGAGTATGACCTGAGCCCAGAAGCAAAATCTGCATAGCGCCTTGGGCCTCAAGCCCATATGAAACAGTGCTCTGGGGATCAGGCCACTCTGGAAGAACATTATAGGTAGCAATTGGGTTTAGGGAAGCAGGAAGAAAGATAGGTGTGTCTGAGGCAGTACCACCAGCCACACCAAGGATCTGTTGATTTAGGATAGCACCCAAGACCTCTCCTTGGACTGAAGTAGCACCAGGAAACTCTGGTGGGTCTGGGGTCTCCCCCAGAGCCTCTCTGTTAACTGGATTAGCACCAGGAACTGTCCATTTATGTGGGACAGCACTAAAGAGCTGTCCAAGGACAGGGGTGGTGTCAGGAACTTCCTGTTGACCTGGAGTAGCTTTGAGTACCTCTGGATGATGTGGTTTAGCACCAAGGGTTTCCTGTTCTGAGCCTGCCAAGAGGAGTTTTACTAATGAGGTAGGATATATTGACCCACCAATAGACAAATAGTTTCTAAGGTCCAATTCAGGTATAACCTTATTAAAGCTGGAGGTGGGGCAGTGATCATGGTCACTTTTAACGGGCTCCAGGTAAGAATCAGATAGCTTAAGAGATTCTACTCGTGAACCCAAATCTTCTAACTGAATGCTGGGGTTTCCTTCAGAGGCAACCTTGAGGGCTGCTCTTTGGAGCAATGGAGCACACAGAGTGTCCTGAGCAAACATTCTAGGGGAATTACTGATATCATTTAATGTCTCTTTAGAGAATAGTCCTTCACCACCACGAGTCCCTTCCAATGACCCAGAAAGGATCTCTGCTGCAGGGCCACTGTGAATAGGAATATTTATTTTGGAATCCTCTATGCTTTGGGACCAAGACTGGGTTGTCCCTTGGCTGTCACTTTTAATTGAAGATGAATTTTGTTTGCCAATTAGATTCTCTATATCAGGAGGGATTAGGGGGTCTTGCATTGAGACAGAGTCATTTTCTGAGTGCTTTACTCCCATGTTAGTAAGTACCTTATAATTAGACTCATGTTGCTTTTCTAAATTCTTAGGTGGTGGGACTTTCTTAGGTTTGGCTATGACCACTGGGGGTTGGGAGAGTCGCCTGCTAAGAGAGGTGCTTCGGAGAGCCATTGTAAACCCATTGCAAGTTAAGGACTCTGGGTTCTGAAAAAGAACCTCAGTCCTCTCCAAATTCATTCGTGCTGCTCCAGCTCTTGTCAGAAGGCTTCTGACTGGCATAGGTGGTTTGGGTTCTGTTTTTTTCTTAACATCTCTTTCTTGAATTAATTGCTTTAATTTTCCAGGGCTCATTGTCTTGACTGATGCCACATTTTTGTTTGCTGGTTTGGATGCCTTCTTCAGGTGACTGTTTTTCTTTTTGTTTAGATCTTCCTTCCTGACTAATCTGGAAGGTCTTGCATGGCGGGATCGAGACATAGCTACGGAGTAGGAAAAAATGAAAGGGCATGGGGAACAGAGTCATTGGTCCTTTGGAAAGTCTCACTTTTGAGGAGAATGTGGATGCACCATGGTTCAGCTCACTTGCACAAGGTTTTGGTCTGAAATAACAACAACAAAAATTGGAAATGAGCCTTTTTCCTATGCACTCTCCCATTCAAAACAGAATATTTACCACCAATTATTAATTAAAATTAGAGAACTTAGAATTTTTACTGCAAAAGAAAAACATAATAGATACAGAAAACACTAACATACACCCTTTAAACCCTGGATTCACAATAAAGTTCCTTTAGTTACTGTGACAACTGATTAAATTGACGAAATTCTTTGAATAAGGTAAGCATGGGGTTTCTTTATAGAAGAAACCACAACTATTGTTACATGGAGTTTAAAGCTCAAAGCTCAATCTTCACAAACTTGGATACTTAAAAATTATTTCTTGGGCCAGCCGAGTGGCTCAGTTGGTTAAGAGTGAGAGCTCTGAGCAATAGGGTTACCAGTTCGATTCCCACATGGGCCAATTAGCTGCACCCAAGCTGAGCTGCCAACAGGTGGCAGGATGGCTCAGCTGGTGAGAGCACATGCTCCTAACAAGGTTCCCGGTTCCACTCCCGCATGGGATGGTGGGNCATGTATTCCTAACAATAAAGTTGCCAATTTGACTCCCTCATGAGATGGTGGGCTATGCCCATCTGCAACTAAGATTGGACACAACACCTTAAGCTGAGCCGCCCTGAGCTGCTGACAGGCAGTTGGATGGCGACTGGACTTGGAACTAAGATTGAAGGACAACTTGGCTGTTCTCCTTCCCCAATTTCCCAACACTGTTCCCCTCCCCCCAGTTCCCCAACACTGTTCCCCTCCCCCAGCTCCCCAATAAAATCTTTAAAGAAAAAAAATTTCTTAATCTCTTTCCTCAACACATCACCATACAGGCAGAGAGGTATCATCTGTTTGACAGCAAAGCAGGTAAAGCCAGAGGAAGAAGAAATAATAATCCAAGAAATTCTACTCCTTGGAGATCCAGTAATACTAACACCACATTCCAATTAACAATCCACAATTTTTAAGCTTTTCATACGCACAAAAAAATAGCATAAAATCTTGAGAGTTGGTATTAACAGAGTAGGTTATAAATAACACTTGCTGCTCCAACAAATATCTGTTGAGTACCTACTGTATATAATAAGGTAGGCATTGTGGTAGGCACTGCCCACACCCAGAAATGATGTGCCTCTTCACTCTTTTACCCAACTTAATCCAAAGACTGCTGGTTCTAAAATCCCTTCAACCAAGGGACCTAGAAGTCTCATGATAAATGCCCAGGCAAGGAAATTGAAAATAAAGGGAAATTGAGATAATTAGAACAGCAAAGGATATGAGGCAAGCAAGATAAGGAAAGAAAATGAAAAGGAGCTGACCAATAGCCATCATCAACTGCCTTTTCATCAGCTCAGATTGCCTCCCCTGACCCAAAGTAAGGCCAAGCTATGAACAAGAATGAAGCTCACCATACAAAGTATATCAATAGGCTCTCCAAAGATCACAGAATTAACAGTGTGACAACAGACTAGGTGATAATTCTGTAACAGTTGACAGGTTGTTGGATTTGTGAGAAAGCATGGTATAAGGGAATGGTACCAAAACTGGTCTGCAACCAAGTGATCAACAGTCTGTGGCAAAATGAGAAAAATGAGGCCATATAAAACTTTACATAAAGTTAAACTGATTCATTTTAAACAACTCTCCCTTACTCTGAAATTATGCCTTCCTGTTTTCTCTCATTAAAATGTCCTTTTCAGGGCCGGCTGAGTGGCTCAGCTGTTTAAGAGAGCAAGCTCTGAGCAACAGTGTCGCCAGTTTGATTCCCACAAGGGCCAGTGAGCTGAGCCTGAGCTCAACAAGGTTGTCTGTTTGACTCCTGCATGGGAAGGTGGACTACGCCCCCCCCTCCCACTCCACTCCCACAACTAGATTGAAAATGGTGACTGGAGTTTGAAAGACAACAGCTTGACCTGGAGCTGATGGGTCTGAAAAAACACAATGTTTCCCTTCCCCAATTCCCCAGTACTGTTCCCCTCTCCAATTCCCCACACCCTGCCAAAAAAAATCTTTAAAAAAAAAAGCCCCATATATAGTAATGGGACGTGGAGTACAGTGTGGGAGTGGAGTCAAGGGATTTGTAATAGATACGTATGATATTGGGGGGAAATGGGGCAGCGGATTGGGGGAGGGAGGTTGTCACTTCGAGGGGTAAAAAGTATAACTATTGCACTGTGTTGTACAGCTGAAACTAATTCTAAAAAATGTGTATTTCGTAATAAAAAATAATTTAATTAAAAAAAAAGAAAATGCCCTTTCTAAAAAAATTTAATAAAAATCCTTTCTTTTGTGAAAAGGTGGGGGATAGGCTTTTTTGTTGTTGTTGCTATTACTTGGCAAAGTAAAAACCTGACAGCCCTGTATCATTCTCAAAATTTGCTCCTGTTTCTTCTGTACTGATCTAATCCAGGTAATCCTGGGATACGCTGGTTGGTTTAGTGGCTAGAGAAGGTGTCTCATCAGAAAGTACTGATTATGAACCTGTAATAGCTAGGTCCTTCAGCAAACTACATAACTGAGTCAAGATTTCTGCATCTGAAATGAAGTTGTTTAGAGGTATCAATGGGCTCCTACAGGGAAAGCCTAGTGACACAGGTTTCGTCCTTGCAATAAGAAGTTAGGGGAAGAGGAGGGAGCAGGGGAAGGCAGGGAAGGGTTAGAAGAAACACTTTGGAATATGCAGACTGGGTTCAGAGTCCAGCTCAGAAATATTACTAGCTATTTGATTCTGACAAATTCCTTGGTCTCTCTATACCTCAGTTTGCTCCTGTGTAGTAGAATAGGAAGTATAATAATACCAGCCTCATTGGGTTACCATGAGAATAAAATGATATGTATTAAGGTTTGGCATATATTAGGTGTTTAATAAGTGGGAGTTTCTTTTTTAAAAGGCTGTTTAGGCCCGGACGAGTGGCACGTTGGTTAAGAGCTGGCTTGGGACACCAGCTCTGAACAGCAGCGCCTGGTTCGGATCCCACATGAGGGCCAGTGATGCTGCGCCCTCTACAGCTAAGATGGTGAACAACAGCTCGACCTGAAGCTGGGCTGCCCTGAGTCACCGGTGACCGCGTAGGCTGCAGCAAAGCTACAGCAGGCTGCCATAAAGCTACTGGGAGCGGCCAGCAGTCAGCGTGAGCTGCCAAGAGCCACCGTGAGCGGCCGGCCAATGGCCGGCTACCGATCTGCCTCACCCAGGAAGAGCGCAATGATAATACCAACATGGGCCAGTGAAGTGATGTCCTCCACAACTAGACTGAAGAACAAAAGGACAGCAACTTGTCTGTTCCCCTTCCCCGATTCCCCAATAAAATCTTTTTAAAAATAAATAAATACAAATTTAAAAAGCTGTTTATAACTCCAAAAGACAAAAAGTCATAATAAGAGGGCCGGCCAAGTGGCGTGTTGGTTAAGAGCTGGCTTGGGACACCAGAGGGCCCCTGTTCGGATTCCACATATGAGGGCCAGTGACAGTGCCCTCTACAGCTAAGATGCTGAACAACAGCTCAACCTGGAGCTGGGCTGCTGTGAGTGGCCGGCAACGGTGTAGTCTGCTGCGCCTGCTGCAGTGGGTTGCTATGGGCTACCGTATGTAGCCAGCAGCCAGTGTGAGCGGCTGTCCAGAAGCCGGCGACTGATCTGCCTCGCCCGGGAAGAGCGCAATGATGGTGCCAACTTGGGCCAGTGAAGCAATGTCCTCCACAACTAGACTGAAGAACAAAAGGACAGCAACTTGCCTGCCCCCCCAATTCTCCAGCACTGTTCCCATCCCCCAATTCCCCAATTTAAAAAAACAAATAAATAAATAAAAATAGCTTATTTTAAAAAAAAGTCATAATAAGAGAAAATAGGCTAAGTTATAATAGTTATCATTATTATAGAACCAGTTTAACCCAGTCTGCCATAGCTTGCAAAGCAAGATCTAGTTCTTTTGATTCTGTTCCTGCCTAACACATTGAAGGCCCTACACTATAATAAAAGATATCCCAGAGCACAACATTCAGTCAAAGTCTTTTGCCTTTAAAAAATACTTTTAAAATAGACATTAGTGATAACATTAACCACAAGAAAATAACATTTTGATAAATCTATGCTAAATACAAACACCAGGCCAGAGAATACTTCACTTGAGTTCTTGGCAGCTAAGCTTTCCCCTTTTTCTTCCAAAAGGAAAAAAAAAAATAGTTATGGTTTGCAATAATTATTTGGCTGTGAGAAAACTATTTTCTCCAAAGACCATTGCATTTTGTACCAGCATTTTTAGAAAACAAAAGACATTCCAATCAGCAATCTTTATACGGGTGTTTTTTTCAGATAATGAAAAGCAATCTACTCCACTCTCCAGAAATTCAACAATATCGGTATAGCATGCTTTATCCCTTGTATCAAGATTACATTGCTAAAAAATTATTAGAAGCATATAATCTAGGTATTACAATCAGCCTTGAAAATTAAAATTCATATATGTAGGCAAGTAATCAGGATATACCAGAAGGTGTCATGGGATCTGCTTTTGAAAGTAGTTTATAAATCGATCTCTGTCTCTTATATATTCTTTTATATTTTTAAATTGAAATGCTTTAGAAATTCAGACTTGTAATTAAGATAATGTTTACCATTCAAGCCTTATCTCCTGAAAAAGAGCCTGCCAAGGAAATGGAAAAGGTATGAGCAACATGGATTGGGAAGATGTGGCCTCTTTAAATGGTAACAGCCTTTTTATGAGATCGTGAAAGAGGCCAATAACCCCTGAAAAACCCAACTGCAGGGGAGAAACCACTGGGTACCATCCAGCCAAAGAAACAGACAATCAGAAACAAAATAAAGGCTGCCACAAAATTCTAATTTTATCACCCTTGGCTCCACTGATGAAATGTAACCTTCTTTAGAGATAAACCAAGTTATCTCCAGAGCTGAACTGTGGGAGAAGAGGCAGCAAGCTTCTTTTGAAATTTGTAAAAAATAATAATAATAATAAAATAATGTAATGTAGTCCATTCTATGAAATAGGTCCATATTTAAATATGGAATTATCCCCCACAGATCTCTTTAAATTTATTTTCCTCAATAATTTATAAGCATTACTAAATGCTCCATTTTTTTGTTGGTGCTTTTATTATTTATTATAGAGTATGTCATACAAAAAGCTACATTTACAACTGAATACTAATTTCACTTCCATTTTTCATTTCTGATGAAAACTGACATGTCAATTATTCCTCAAATTCAGTTTTGTTCTACCCTAGAATATAATCAAGAGTCTGAGTGCTACAGAGATGGCCACAAGATAACATGACTGAAGCAGAAAATAAGAGAATGATGTCTCTGTTGTTAAAAATAAATAATAGGCCCATGAGGGGGAACATATGCAATTAATTGACATGACCTCTCATTTCTTGTTTTTCTGAAAAGCAAAATGAAACTGAAATACCCCAACAATTGTGGGATGCAAAACATTAAACTTATTTAACAAATCTTTTCACCAGAAGGCACCAAGATCTCTAATCCACAATTGAATTTTTTTCCTAAAATGTCCTTGTGAGACAGGGCGCTGGAGTTATTATAACATCCAAACATTAGGGGTCAAGAGATAAGCGGTCAATTCATAATACATGAATAGATACAATACTTACCCAAATTAGAGAATATAAGGTTAACAGCTGGAGAAGTGGCAAGAACAGTCCCCAGGGTTAATATGATAAACAGGGCCTGTATAAAGATATGCTAATAATTCACACATAATTTAAATCTACCTAACCAAACCGGTCAACATTATTTTTGCCTCAACATTATTTGAGTTTACTAAATAATCAGGCTTTTCCTAAGGAGAGCTTTTTATTATTTTTTTATTATCATTATTATTTTTTTTAACAATTATTGAAGTAATCACCTTGCCTACAAAATGAAAGCTGACTTCCTAAACTGTATCAGTTGTCTGGAAAGGACAATATTGACAGCACCAGGTCAAAAAGTTCTCCCCCACCTATATCCCTCCTCTTTCAGTATCTCTGAAGTCTCCTGGGCAGGAAATGGCTGAACTGATGTAATCATCCAGCCCGCCTGTCAATTTAAAATTATATTGCAATCCTTCCCACTACCAGCAGTGGCCAAAAAAGTGGTGAGTTTTTGCATACAGAGAGCTAGTTGCAAAAGTAATGCTGATTTCAGCCACTCCATTCAGCTCTTCGGAATTTAAAGGCTACTACACTTCACTTGACTGAGAAATATAAGACTTAATACACTTTTTTTTTTTTTAAAGGCACCACCTGGCTGAGTTTCCTCCAGCAACTAAATTCTACATCTCAAGGAAGAGGAGGTAGGCGGGTTGCTTGCAGTTCCTAGATAGTTGGCTACCACAGGAAGTGTGAGAGCCCTCCGCACACGGAAAGGCTGTTCAGGAAAACTCACTAAAATGCCAGCAGATTTAGTCAAAGGCTCCTTCCATATGTAAAACAACCCGCTGCCCTGCAGAGCAAGGGAAAAAAAGCCAAAAAGAGCCACAGAAAAGGGAAAAGTTTAAAATGGGGATAGAATGACCCTTTTAAAAACAAGAAAAGCATAAAACGCATGGGGAAGAGAAAAATGGGTAAGGAGGAAGAAAATGTCTTAAAAAAAAAAAAGCCTAAAAGACAGAGGAAGAGGAAGAAATGTATAATGAAGCTAGAATATTAAAAAGACAACTGAGATCAAAACACTAAAGACTAAAGGTAGGAAAACGGAGGGCGGAAAAGATAAATTTAAGTGTGCAGGAGGAAAAAAGATAAAGACGCAAAGAGGACAGTGGGGGAGGGGAGAGACAAACCAGATAAAGAAGATGGGAGGAGGAAGAGAACAGGAACAAAGGGCAGGGACCGTGGTGATCCAAACCTGCGACACTTCAATCCTGGTAGACCAGAGCTGAGAGCAATAGTTAACTCATTAAATTGGTAAGTGGTAGTCCCAGAGTTGTAAGTCTCGCCTAGTCATCTTTGCAAAGAAAAAGGGACACTGTAGGCTAACTCCCATGTATCTTGATTATGAAGTTTAATTGAAATCATAAAAATGACTTTAAACGCAGTCGGAGATGGACAACCAACCTTTAAGATCCCATAATTGGGGAGTGAAGAGACTTGGTTATTAACCTGTGTAGCCAGTACCGATAAAATCAGGAAACACACCCAAATATTACCTTTAGTCTTTAGTTCTTGGAAATAATACGGACTAATCTCCAAACATCTCCTTATGTACTCACTTATCTGTGAGGACGGCTCCCCCCTGCTTGTTTAACTCGTCATAAATTCCTAATATGCCCCCAAATAACTCTTGCCCCAACTGGTTAACAAGCGCCCGTTCCATATACTTTATGATATCTTGAGGCCTAAGGAAGCCAACATTTTTATTTTACTTTATATTGTTGGGGGGGGAGGGGTAAAGGATGAGCACATTTTGGTTCAGGGCTGACCTGAGGTTGCTGCCTTTGAGCGCCGCCCCTCAACCCATCCCGGTGCGGCGCGCGGAGCACCCCGCTGGCACAAGGCTGTGCACCTACCTAATCTTTTCTTCGCTCAAGGTCTTGAAGCCCTTTTCAAACATTTCTTTATAAACTGATTGTTACTGTGGTGGATTATGCAGCTAATTTTGTGCCTGAGAGTGGAACCGGAGAGGAAGGGTAGAGGCACACGAGTGACCTACGCGAGATGGCTAATTTGGGAGGAGGACGAGTTGGGGGCGGGAAAAAGACTCCTAGTTCAAGCAGTATCTGTTCTCTTGATGATACGTTTTCATTGGGTCAGAAATGCCCAATTTGGGTTCCTCATTCACGTGGAAAGGTGACTGGGGCCCGACGCAAATTCACCACTTTTTGTAGAAATATATGGACCCAACACAGCCCTTCCAGAGCTAAATCAGTTGAGAGGGTGGGTAAGAGACGGAGGGGAGGGAAGCAAGAAAGAAGGAAAGAAAAGGAGAGGGGAGAGGAGAAAGGCGGAGAAGGATCTAGCCTTGTCGCTTATCCTACCCCACACGATAAGTGGTGGCGGCGCGCGGGCCACCGCCGCCGTCGGGAACCGGCCCCTCACGCGCCGCACCGCTGGTCCCGGCACCCAGCTCTGCACACCTCCCACCCTCGGGCCCGCTCGGGAAAACGCCTGGGAGGGTCGGAAGAGACCGCAACGCCCGCGCGTTCGGCGACCGGGTGGTAGTAGTGAGTTTTTTAAAAGCCATTTTGACAGAATACTAATTCTATCCCCTATTCCCTTCTTCCGCGATCCACAGAACACCAGGTCAACCTCCGGCAGGACACCCCTACTACCTGCACTCCAAAAGTTTCGTGCCTGAAGTCCCTTCCCCAAAACGCTGAAGAAGGCAAGCTCCAGAATGCTTTCCCAACGAGCCTATCCCCTATATCAGCATGGGGGAGGGAGAAAACTTATTTGGGGGTACGCTTAAGGACCCGACAGCCGGGACTCACCACGCGCGACTTGCCCTAACTCTTCCCTCGCCTCACCCCGACCTCCGACTCTCCTAAGAGGCGCCTCAACCTCCTGCACGTTCGGGGATCCCACCAGGCCACATTTGCCCTCCGCTCTCCCAGCCCTGTTTCCAGGGGAGCCCGGGGTCCGAGCCTGAGGCGCGGACCTCAGGGCAGACGGCCCACACCCTGCCCCGCACCCGGGCCTCGGGGCAGGCGACCGCGTCCTCTGGCCGGGGGCATTGTTTCCCACCCGCAACAAAAGCGCCCCAAGCAGCCCGGGGTTGAGGGTCGCGACGGGGAGCGGGCCCACCCCTGCGGCCCGGTAGGACCCGCGGACGCGGAGCCCCAGCCCACATCCAGCCGGAGCAGAGCACCGCCCCTCGCACCCCCTTCCGGCCTCCGAGGGTCCCCAACGCCCCTGCCTTCTGCCTCGGCCCCAACTCACCACTGGCCCGCTCAAGCTCAGAGGGCAGCGCGTGTTCCCCCAGCTCCAAGCTTGCACCAGCCCTCGGGCAAACTTTCCAACTCGCGCTGGTCCCCACAACTTCGTAGCCCGGTGTCCCGGCGGGTGCGAGAGTAGCAGGCGGGCCCTGGGCGGACACCTAAGCACTCCCCGGCGCGGTCAGGGCCCGAGCCCCCGGGGTGAGCGGCTGCTTTCCAAAGGTCCACAGTGGAGGAGCAGGTAGAGTTGCATGACTGGGGCGGGGCAGGGTGGCGTCCCGGGGGGCAGACCCGGGAGCGGAGGGACCAGCGGCTGCGCGCACAAAGCGGCGCGGGAGCGGACTGCGCTGCCACTCTGCCAGGTCAGCCCCCCGGAGCAGCAGTGTCTCCCCAGGACAGACCTCAGGGAGTGAAGCCTTTGCTAAACCCTGCACCGCTGAGCGAGAGGCAAAACGCGAGCTGGATTTCCAGAAAGTGGAGCTGGACTCCCCTCTCGACCCTTCCTCCTCCCCTTTGCCCTCCTCCTCTCTTCCAACTTTTTTTTTTTTTTGAGGTCAAAGGAAAACACTGGAGAGAGAGAAAGAGAGGTGTCAAGATTTACTTGTCATTTTTTTTCCCGAAGGGCCCTCAGAGGGAAAAGTTTTAGGGTCTCTAAATTGAAGGTTTATAGATACATAAGGGGATGCCAGGTCAGAGATGACAACGTTAAGCAATGGAAAACTGCCCTCAACACCAAAGACAGACGCCAGAAGAGGGTTGTGTTCCCTTGACTCAGCGCTTAATGTCTGCAAAGGTCATCATAACATTTTTGTTAGTTATTTGGTCCTGGACCTTGGCGGTGGTCTTACTTTACAGATGAAGAAATTAAGACACAGGAAGAAGTAAGTTTTCAGCATTAAGAGGAATAGCCAGTGTATTACACCAAAATTAAGACTGGGGCATCTGAATTTCTCTTAAGATTTTTGATGGCTGTTGTTTCTTCCAGCAGTCAGTCATTACAGACAGGGGAATCCAGATCTTTAATGGTGTCAGAATGGTTAGGAAAATTCTTTTCATGGAACTATCATTCTTTTCATGTCAAACTTGAACTGAAGAGAAAGTCATTCTATCGTTGCCTTCCATACCATTCTACTCCCATTCCACACATAATTATTCTTTGTTCTACTTGCTTTAATAAGCATAACCAGATCGTTCTTTTGAGAAACATCCTAAATTTTCAAACTTTCTCACTGATTGACGAATTCAAATTTATTTTTGAGCTAGGAACCAGGCACACAGCGTTGAATAAAATGTACCTTCTACCCAGGAGGAATACACATCCATCCGAGGTTTGCAAGCAGAGATTAATGACCGCACTACTGTGTTTTCAGTGCTACAGTGAGATAAATACCTTGGTTGGAAAAAGTCACAACTGTTGCATTTGAAATAAATCTTATCTGCAAAAATGGACTCTTCTCAGTCACTGTTTCCAAAAGCTTAACTGTGAATATCTTGTCAGAAGCAATCTCCTTGGACCTAGGTGAAAAGAATATTGGGAGAGTTTGAGTCAAAACTTGATCTTCATAAAAAACAAAAGGAAAAATATTATCATGAAATAGCAATATCCTGGCTTTTGTCAATTAATTGAAATGATTAAAAAGTATTGAAATGGGAAAATCAAAAGATGCAGAAAACTGTCCTAGGTAACACTCATTCTCTTCATTCTGTAAATGTTAGTTGAGTCTCTGCTTTGTGCTAGGCACTGTTCTAAACCCTGGAGTAACAGCAGTGAGCAAAATGAAACCTCTGTGCTAGTGGAGCTTGCATTTGATCATGGAGTAGGAGTGAGGGGGCAGAATATAGACAAGGCAAATAAGTAGAACATATATACTGTGTCAGATGGTGGTGGTCAGAGGGCAGGCGGGAGAAAAAGCAGGAAAGGGCACAAGGAGTGCTGGGGAAGGTTGCAATTTTAAATATAGCAATCAGCCCATTAAGTTGCTCTGAAAGAGATAAGGGAGGAAGCCAGGGAGATTTTGAGCACAGGAAAGAGCCAAGGGGAAAGGCCCTGAAGGTGGGGTTGTGCTGTGGCAACATAAATATTTCACTGTTTCACAGCAGTAAAAAAAATTGGAAACTGCCTAACTGCCCATAAATAAAATAAATTAAAAAAAGAGAATAGACTGCTCCCACAGGTCAATTCTAGGACAATTTGAGTTTGGAAAAGAGGTTTAGCTTGGAAAAGCAGATTTGGGAGTTATCAGCCTGTAGATATTTAAAGCCACCTTGGTATCTGAATCTTAAACATAGCGCCTGGCAACATCAGATTCATCTGATCCTGTCAGAAAAGGGGTCTGATACTTATAATAGATAGAAAAAGGTTGAACAAGTCACAGGAAACTAAACAATAACTTGAATTATCTATCCAAGGAGAAAAAAAAGAAAGTGTAATTCTTTCCAGACTTTAATATCAAAAAATAAATGTTTAAGCAATTTCCCACTATCCTTACAACTACCTTATCCCACCCTTCCTTAATAAGAAAGCAAGAATTCCTGTCTTATTTCCAATCACCTTTCTAGAAAAGAGATATGAAAATATACATAATATGGGTATTGGAACTATACTTATCTAACTTCCTAAGGACATAACTCTAATTGCATCTTAGCTGCCCTGCTTATTAATTACCTTAATAAGCAGGGCAGTGAATGCACTAGGAAAAATATACATATACTCCCCTTAAACACACACACACACACACACACACACACACACAGTTTCTTTGCTAAAGAACATAATCTCCATTGGCAAACATTTAAAATTTTGGCAATACTAAGTTTTGGTGATAAATTCATATATTCTGGCAATATAAGTGATGCAACAACTAAGGAAGACAGACTCATCTAAGAAAGGAGACTCAAACTCATTAGTCTCTATAAGGAGATAAGGGATGGATAAATGGATAGATAGGGGTGGGTGGGGGAACCAAGGGCGGGAGGGAGGGAGAGAGAGAGATATTAGTAGATAGGAAAGAATTCATTGTCTCTTGGTGATTTGGGACAGCAAAATTTGCATGGTCCAGGGAGATATTAGGGGAGGCTGGGAAAAATAAATCTGAAGTAATAGTTATTAGCAAAGGAAAAGATCTAATGCTGTCAATTCTGCTAGGAGTTCAGGACAGCAAGAAAAACTTAGAATAAAAAAGACCCGAGGGGATTACCAGAGAATCTGCACTAAGCAGAAATCAGCATTTACTGGTCAATTTACTGACTGACATAGACGTAAAACTTTTTTCTCACTCAAGATTCTAAACTGAATCTGAAGACTGAATACACAAAGTACATAAGACACATGGTAGGTACAAACCAAAAAACACCTCAGTGGAGGTGGAAGAGAGAGGATGTAAATATTGTTTTGAGGGAGAAAAAAATTGGGACTTCCAGAATTGGTTTTGGAAGGAAGTGGAAAAATTAACATGCCTTCACCGTGACTGTAGAGCATGAAGACATATTCTAGTTATGATGAGGAAACAAGATCTTTTATGCTATAGTGAGCTTCCCAAAGGAGCAGATCCCAAATCAAGAACTACCTGAGTGTGTGGTCAAAATGAGTCTGTTTAAATGCAAACTCCCTCCCTACCTCCTAAGACAAAATTAAGCCATTTTCTCCATTTATGCCTTGTCTAGCAACTTCAATGGTAACTTTTCCAACCTACTAATTTAATCATCCTCTAAACCTCTCCCAAAATCAACTTGGAAGCACCCCCACTTGACCTCTACATCTGCATTCTCCATTTTCTCAATTGCTTGCTAGCAGCACAGCTCTTTTGGAGCCTTAGCTAGCTTCAAAATCTTAAGACCTAAATTTGCCTAAGGTCTTGGTTTTTGTTGTTTTTTTTGGTTTTTGTTTTATTTTTGCCTCAGGTCTTTATTGTTTCTGGGCAACTCCCTACTTTAGGAATTTTTAGCCTTTACCTGCCTGGGGACTTGTTCTAAGTGTTCATTTTGCTTACCTCCAAAGTTGCCCATAACCCAGGCTATCAGGAGAGATCCTCAAGCAATGGATTTCTTATTTACCTTTCCCTCCCTTCCTCAGCAGTACTATCTCTTCTTTACCTGAAGTTTCTTCCCTGTTACGTGGCTGCCCATTAACTTGTGCTCTTGAGCCACTAGTCTCCTTGCTATGCAGTTTTTACTTCATTAATGAGCCTTTCTTTCTAGCATCTTCAGTCTCTTCTTCATTAGCTCCTTCTTCTCTGCTGTCAAGAGGTCTTTCATGTTTATCATGCCCAAGTCACCCCTTTGCTTGACCTTGCTCTCCCATCTAAATTTAGCCCTATTTCTTTCCATGACAAATTCTATGTCTTGCTATTTCTTGTTCCTATGTTTATTTATTCCTGAGCCCACTGACCCACTCTCCTGAGATTACATTCTCAACATAGTTTCACTCTCCCTTTTCCCCTCTTCATCTTGAAATGTCTCCTCCCTGGAATTCTGTGACACCTACAAGCATCCTCATTCTCCCCCTATGCATCCAATCAAAATGCCTTCGCCACCTTCTCTCTCTGGCTGCTTTCTTCTTCAGAGCCCTCTTGGCACTCACTGCAAGCATTTTAGGCCTCCTGGTCCAGCAGAAGACTTCCAAGGCTGAATTCTCCACCCTGAATATCTTCTCTGTAACTCCAGCTCTTTATCTCTAACTCTGAAGCCATGTGCTCTGTTCCTGATCTGTTTTCCTTTCATTTTCACCTGAGACATGCTGGGACCTGCTCCACTTGGATGCTTCTTTTTAGGTCACATGTGGTAACCTCCACACACAGTAGGCACTTTAAAAACAACTGACTGAATTATTTCTGGACATTTTCTTCCTCCCCACTGAGAATTCATTTAAAGCTATTTAAATTACCTGGTGAGTCTCTCCTAACATCTTTTCTCCTGCTTTATGAATAGAGAGGATGGAAAGTTTGAGACAGATACAGGTCTGCCTGAAATGTCCTTCTCCCTCTTGTTCTGTCCTCTCTTTGTATCACTCTCATTCTTGTCCACCTGTCAAACTTATCCACACCCCTCAATACCCAGCTCACAGGGCTCTTCTCTGTGGAGCCTCACATAATTATCCAGGCAGAATTAGGAGCTTTATGGCTCTCTCGACACTGCTTCTGCAGCCTTCCTATATCTCTGTCATAGCATTTCTCACACACTCGACTCAAGTTACCAAATTGTATGCCCCGCAAAGGGCTAATTTTTCATATTTATATTCCCAGTGCTTAGCTCATAGCAGACACCCAGTAACTCAAGACATTTTTGTTTAATGCCTCTCTGAGGTCCGACCTAAACCTTATAACTGCAATTATGCAATTCTATATGTTTGCACAAATGAGGCTAATTTCTTGGTAAATGTCACAGTATCACAATATTTTAAACATGACAGCAAATGTAAAGCACCTACAATAGGCCCACACAGGAGCTCTGTGGGTCTCTTTCTGATCCCCTCCCCTTATATTTAAAAAGAATTTCAAGGGCCAGCCGAGTAGCTCGTTGGTTAAGCGTTGGCTTGGGAGCACAAGCTTTGAGCAGCAGGGCCGCCTGTTCGAATCCCACATGGGCCAGTGATGCCGCATCCTCTACAGCTCAGCTAAGATGGTGAACAATAGCTCAACCTGAAGCTGGGCTGCTGTGAGTTGCCAGCAACAGCGTAGGCTGCCATGGAACTGCAATGGGCAGCCATAAGCTACCTTAAGTGGTCAGCAGCCAGTGTGAGCGGCCGGCAGCCGGTTGCCAGACAGAGCTGCCCTGCGTGGCCGTCCAAAGACCAGTGACTGATCAGCCTCAGCTGGGAAGAACGCAATGATCACAAATACCAACATGGGCCAGTGAAGCGACGTTCTCCACAACTACACTGAAGAACAAAAGAACAGCAATTTGTCTATTCCCCTTCCCTGATTCCCCAACGCTGTTTCCTCTCTCAATTCCCCAATAAAATCTTAAAAAAAAAAAAAAAGAATTTCAAAAATATTTGTTTTGCCTTAAAGATTTCTAAGGCCGTTACCATCTCTAGAATTCTATTATTTAAAATCCACTGACAAAAATATAATAAAAATAAAATCCACTGAGAATTCAGTTCCTCTAGGAAATTATTTTTTAAAATCCCACCAAACATAGATAACCTCTCCTCAGCACTCATGAAAAATAGTGTTAAACTTTATTAATTTGTACACACTGATATTTAATTTTGACACTGTTCATTAGTATTACATATGCCAACATTTTGTTTCCCCAACTATCTGAAAGTTTCAGGGAAAGACTCACATCTTCTACTTCTTTTCTATCTTCTTTCTATAGGACCTCATTCTACAATACCCTCAATAAATATTGCTGACAGACCTAATATTGACAGAAAGAAGCACTTGGATAATATCTCCAAAGTGCTATGTTCGGGGGGGGGGGGGGGAATCACTAAGTAAATCCATTAGTGTTATTATTGCTCAAGTGTGTGAATAATAATTGCTACTTTTGACTGAGTACCATCTTTACATATTATACTCTACTCACTACATAAACATGACTTAAGTTGGAACGTAAATGCAACTTTCCAAGTTTATCTCTCTAGCCTAAGTCCATTTTTGAGCTCCAGATCATTTCAACTTATATCCTTCATAAATCTTTGAAACTCAACATATCCAATACTACATTATTCTTAAAGCTCTCTTTTTCATTGGCTTCTATAACTTTTTTTTTTTTTAAGATTTTTATTGGGGAATTGGGGGATGGAAAACAACGCTGGGGAATTGGGGGAAGGGGAACAGACAAGTTGCTGTTGTTTTGTTCTTCAGTCTAGTTGTGGAGGGCGCTGTTTCACTGGCCCAAGTTGGCACCATCATTGCCTGGGCGAGGCAGATCAGTCGCCGGCCTCTGGACGGCCGCTCACTGCGGCTGCTGGCCACTCACGCTGGCTGCCGGCCACACACAGCAGCCCATGGCAACCCACTGCCACAGGGGCTGCAGCCCACGCCGTTGCCGGCAACTCACGGCAACCCAGCTCCAGGTTGAGTTGTTGCTCAGCACCCCAGCTGTAGAGAGCAGTGTCACTGGCCCTCATATGTGGGATCCGAACCGGGGCCCTCCGGCATCCCAAGCCAGCTCTTAACCATCGCGCCACTCGGCCGGCCCGGCTTCTATAATTTTTGCTTTCCCCACTACATCTCTAGCTATTCCTTCTTTGTCTCCTTTACCAGCTCGTCATTCTCTAGCTATTTAGTGTCGCAGTTTCTCAAGGCTGAGTTCTAGGTTCTTTCTCTCTCCTTAGCATTGACTTACTAATGTTACATCTTCCACCCAGTTTGCTCCTTATATATTTAGCACTTTAATATCTCCTCTTGGATATCACCAAGGCCTCTGCATACTCAATGTTTCAAACAAGCAATTCATGCTCTCTCCTGTCCTTCCACCTCACCCTAAAACAACTACAAACTGATCCTCTTCCAGGGATCCCTGCCTCAGTGAATCCATCTGGTTATGTAAACCAGGAACCTAGGCGTTATCCTTGACATTTCTCTTTCCCCAGTCCCCTTACGGAATACATTAACACGTCTCATCCAGTTTTTTCACTTCAGTATGTCTCAAATCCATCCACTCTATTCCCATGGCTTTTACTAAACCAAGTGTCACATCTTACAATAGCCTACTCATGTCCACTTTTATCCCTATTCCATTATTCAAGCCATGGACAGAATGATCTTGTTTTTTCAATTGGGGGGAATTGGGGTGGGGGGGAAACAGTATTGCGGAATTGGGGAAGGGGACCAGTCAAGTTGTTGTTCCTCAATCTTCGTTGTGGAGGGCGCCAGTCTCCATCTTGCTGCTCATTGGCAGCTTGGGAGCTCTAAGCTCAAGGTGCTGTGTTACAATCTTAGTTGCCGGTGGGTGTAGCACCCATCCCATGTGGGAGGCGAACCAGCAGGCTTGTTGTTACAAGAGNTGATTATCTGGATACAGATCGGACTAACAGGATTTCCTCACAGATAAGAGATGGGGAAGGAAAAGGAGTGAAGGGTGGCTCATTTGGTCTGAGCAGCTAAAAGGATGAAGCTCGCATTGACTGAAATGGGAAGGCTGTAGTTGGAGCAACTTTCATGATGGTTGTGGGGTAGGGAGATGAGGAGTTCAGTTTTGGACATGTTACATTTAGTGATGTTGACTAGACATTGAAATAGAATCATGGTATGTGTAGTCGAGGATAGCAACCAGGACTCTCATATGCTGCTAGTAGTAATGTAAATTGGAATAACCACTTTGGAGAACTAGTTAAGCAATTATCTATGAAGCCGAACATTTGTATGCCATATGCTTCAACAGTCCCACTCCTAGGTATGTACCAACGTATATATTTCTGCTCATGACTGTGATATTCATGGTAGCCCCAAACCAGAAGCAACCCAAATGCCCATCAATGCTAGACTCTATACCAAAATATGATATGATCATACAATGAAATACTATGCAGCACTGAAATGAATAAATTCCTGTCATGTGCAATAATGTGGATGAATCTCACAAGCATAATATTGAACAGAAGAACCCAGATACAAAGCAAGCCATACTGTATGATTTTGTTTGTATAAAGTTCAAAAACAGTCAAAACTAAGTCCATGTTGTTAGAAGTCAGAAGGCTGATTGGTTGTCTCTGAGAAAGAGGGGCAAAATAGTGATTTTGGAACATAGGAAGGACTTCTGGGAGGCTGGTAATGTTCTATTTATTGATTTGGGTGGTCCTTATGTGGTTGTATTCACCTTGCAGTAATTCATTAAGTGGCATACTTATGATTTATGCACTTTTTTCTATGTATTTTACAGTTAGTTACCACAGGAAATTATTAAAAAGAGGAAAAGAATTGGAGAAACCAAGTATTGGAAATTACAAAGGAATCTTGATTAAGCTGTTTATTTTTTAGAAGCTTGCATAATTTCCTCTTTACATATTTTTTTGTTTTAAAATCAGCTTCCTTAGGTATCATTTATATACAGTAAAATTCATCCTTAATTTAAATGCATTTTCAATTTATGGTATTTTCAATTTATGATGGGTTTATCGGGATGTAACTCCTTCATAAGTCAGGGAGCATTTGTACATGTAAGGTCCTTTACAAAAGTGTCTTAGTTCATTTGGGCTGCTATAATAAAAATACCATAATCTAGGTGGTTTATAAACAACGAATATTTACTTTTCATAGTCTGGAAGCTGGGAAGTTAAAGATCATGGCACCAGCAGATTTAGTGTCTGGTGAGGACTTGCTTCCTCATAGACAACACCTTTTTGCTGTTTTCACAAGGTGGAAGGGGCCAGAGGTGTCTTTGGAACCTCATTTATTAGGGCACTAATCCCGTACATGAGGGCTCTGCCCTCATGACCTAATCACCTCCTAAAATCCCCACCTCTAAATACCATCACATTGGGAATTAGTTTCAACATACGAATTTTGTGGGGGACACAAACAACATAGCAAAAAGTCTTCATATATTATCGCCTTAGAAGCATGCCAACCTAGTAGGGCCAGCCAGCATGTATGCACTTTACTGTCATCCACATGTCTGCAAAGTGACAATATTGTAGGAACCAAATACCTAATTGCTGAATGTATGAATGAATGAAGGAATTTTTGGGTAAAAGTTGGTTGTTTCAATGCAAAAGTTATGCAGAAGAGATTACTACAAACAGCCTTACAGTTGAGTGAATACCTTCAAATGCCTGTCTCCATAAACACATCTAGCAAGATTCCCAGTGTTCATCAGGTATTAGGAGGCAGGTTTACATTCAAGTATGACATGTTCAATTATTAAGTTACAGGGACTGAGGGCCAATCATCTCCATATCCCTTCTACTGGATGGTTCTACCCATGGAGACCAAATTAGACATCACAGGGTGTGTTGGCTGAACAAATAATGATTTCCATTGGAAAGAAATGGTATGTGATTTCTTCCTGACCTCTTAAAATCTTTTTAGGTATTGCAGGATGCTGTGCTAAAACAACAGTTGCTCCTTTGGATCGAGTAAAGGTTTTATTACAAGCTCACAATCATCATTATAAACATTTAGGTGAGTTAATAGATGCTAAAGCTACAAATGAGTGAAAACATTATCTGTCTTGGTTTCCAGTTGTAAATTATAGTAGAAAGGGGACACAAAAAGGAGTACAAGTTGGTGTCAGTTTTGCTAGGGGTATATCTCTTATGCATTTTAATATTTTCATTTGCAGTAGTGGTTATATATCATCATTTTGGGGTGCTTATATACTGTAAACCAAAATCTTTGAATCATTGAAGTATATACTCTTTGTTTATTGGGATTAACGTGTCACATCCTTGACAGACACACATTAACAGCTTGGCCTGATTTTTAAAAACAATCCAATCAGTGATGGAGATAAGGTTTATTTTAAACATTTATAGTTAAACATGCATCCTA
>NW_017731365.1:1469090-1479771 GCF_001890085.2 Hipposideros armiger | reverse complement strand
AGTGACGCTCGCCCTCTACGGATGATGAGCGGCAGCTCGACCTGGAGCTGGGCTGCAGTGGGCTGCCATGAGCTGCGTGGGTGGCTGGCAGCCAGCATGAGCGGCTGATAGCCCGTGTGAGCTACCTGGAGCCGCTGTGAGCAGTAGACCAATGATCGGCAACCGATTGCCTCACCTGGGAAGAGCGCAGTGATGGTACCAACATGGGCCAGTGGGGCTACATCCTCCACAACTAGACGGGAGAACAAAACAGCAATTTGTCTACCTGTCTGTTCCCCTCCCTGCAATTCCCCAATAATATCTTTAAAAAAAATTTTTTTTCCCCTGTAATATATTACAAATCTTTTACCTCCATTTAGCTTTATACACTCAAATGTGATATAAAAATAGGTAGATAAATAATAGGATTCTTTAAAAGTCTTTACTTTTAACTTTGTTGCTTTTACATTTTATTTTTAATTTTTGAACATATGCTATTTTCACAAGCTTATAATTCAAAAAGTACAAAAGCAAACGTTTCTCCCTCAGTTATTCCCTCTTTGGAATCAAACATTTTTACAAGTTTCTTTCATTTCCTTTCAGAGCTAACGTATACATACACAAGCATATGCTTATATTTTACCAAATGTTAGTTCCTTCTAATCCTAGTTTGATAAAGTAAGTAAAGATACAAAGAAGGATTTAAATAAGCTTGATATATAGCAGATGCACAGGGGACTTTGCACTCTACAGAGAATATATATTCTTTCCAAACAGTTTTGTAACATTTGCAAAAACTGGTCGAGTGTTATGTCCGAAAGAAAAGCGCTGTAATAACTATGTATGGTGTCAGATGGGTATTAGATATTGGGGTGATTACTTCATAAGTTATATAAATGTCTGATCACTATGTTGTACATGTGAAAGTAATATAATGTATGTCAATTGTAATTGAAAAATTAAAAAATTATTAAAACAAAAAATCTCAATTCATTTCCAAAGTAAAAATAGTAGACTATATAGGTTGACGAAAAAAACCCAAAATACAATACAATTGTCTCAGCCAATTTGAAAACATTCAACATCCATTTTTCATCTGTTTATCTTTCTCTGTTTTATTTTAGGTGAGATTTTTGTAAAAAGCATATGGTTAAATATGACCTCCTAACAATTTGAGAATCTTTGGCTTTTAATAGAGGGATTTGTCATTTAGATTTTTTTACAATCGCACATTCTTATTTTATGTTTTTNCCGGGAAGACCTTTCTGAGTTGGTGGGTTTTACAGGGACCTTCACGCTGGACCTTGGCTTCCCGGCTGTGAACGGTGGGGGCTTGAAAGCGAAGCCTGGAACAGGCATGCGGGGCGACGACGGGCCCGGAGACTCGCGCTCGGGGCCTCGGCCCGGCCCCGCCCCTGCTGTACGCCATCAGCCGGCGCCGCGCCGCCGGGTGTTACTCCGCCCGGCCCGCGCGGCGGTGGGTGCCCTGTCACGGCCTGCGATGGCCACGGCTCCGGCCCTTGGTTTGTAAATCAGCAACTAAAGCTCCCGACGCGACTCTGGTCCTGATGGCGGCAGCGGCGGCGGCGGCCCTGGCAGCGGCCGACCCCCCTCCCGCGATGCCGCCGGCGGCAGGAGCCGGTGGGTCCGCTGCCCGCCGAGACTTCTATTGGCTGCGCTCCTTCCTGGCCGGAGGTGGGTGTCGGCGCGGAGAGCCCGGTCGCGCTCGGGGTGGCGGGGCACGACCTGGGGCATGTCGCTTGCATGCGGCCGCGATGACATTCTTGGACAATGGCTGCTTCCTTGCTCAGCCAGATGTTTACCCTGACCTACTGTCACCTTTTTCTAATTCATAATCACTTGACCGGTGATAGCAGGATCCTGGAGAGGAAGGGCCTCGGGCTGTCGTGGAGCGGCTGGGGAGGTGGAAGGGCTGAACCAGACACCCATCCTACAGGGTTGGATGGCAGAGAAAAGGGGAGAGTGTTTTACAAAGACCCCGGGGAAACATGCTGGGCACCCCTTTCTTCTATATAAAGACCATAGGTGACCCACTATAGAATTGGATTGTGCTGTTTACTTAAAAGAAAACAAATACTGGAGTTTAGCTTTTTAAACATGACTGGAAAATTATGCAAAACTGTCTACAACTAAAACTGGTTCCAGTGATTCTAGTAAACTCTGCCCCAGCTACTTGACAGAGCTGGTGTGACTACTACTGGTGTGACTGTAGGGCCAGAAGGTTAATATTCTCTTACAAATTTCCTCTGTCCTCCCATAAAGAGATATTTCATTCTCTACCCTTTCTTAATTGATTGGGTTGTCATCACTTAATTATTTAGTAAGGCTGCGAATTTTAAAAAATTCCACATATGAGGACTTGTAGAAAGATAGTAACTGTATGCTGAGGTAGTATTAAAGAATTTAATTATTTTGTTCTGATAAAAAAGACATTCATTCATTTATACCAGAAACATTTGAGTGCCCGCTACATGCTCAGTGTACATCAGGGAACAAAACAAAAACCTGGGAGTTTACGGTGGGGAGTTGTGGGAAGAAAGACAATAAACAAAATGAAGAAGTAAGTTACATAATATGTTAGAGAAGCGGTTCTCAACCTTCCTAATGCTGCAACCCNAAAAAAAAAAAAAAAAAAAATCCAACTATATAAAGGAACTATTCTATGTTATATATGGGGCAAATTATAGATGAGTACATAGTTATTGAAATTAGAAAAGCATTTGTGATACATGATGCCTATTCCTGATAAACAGAAGTAAATCAAAGTTAATAATCTTTGGTCTAAAAGAGACTACCTAAAAGAAGACTTGAAGATAGCTAAGGTCCATGACAATGTTTATTAAAATGGCACACCAATTCCCCCCTGTTTCATGAAATGTGGGGGTATGTGTGAGGGTGGGGGAAGCTTTTCAAAGAAAGCTTATGATCTATTTGGTATTCATATATTATCTATATTTAAAGTAACCTTTGCGAAACCTTTGTCCTTTGGTGCTTTTTTATGTTTTCATCATCTTTACAGTTTGTGCCAACATCCCTAACCCCTTTCTGTACCTTAGGCCAGTTCCTCTTTCTGTCTTCCCTACCTATTAATGCTACTATCAAGACTTAACCATCCTAGCAAAAATCTTTGTAGCAAGTTTGCCTTTTCCTATGCCTTGCTCTCCACATCTAATTCCTTAGCAAGCCCAGCAGGTGCTATCTCCTCCATTTCTTTTCTGATCTCTGTGCTTTCAGTTTTGCACCAGCTGTCTTGCTGGTATTGTTGCAAAAGCTTCAAAATTGGCCTCCTTGCTGTCAGAGATCCATCATTGTCTGCCTTCCCAATCATCGTATTCATCTCTCCCAGATTAATTTTTCTAAGACATAGCTGTCACCAGTTTCTTATTATCCACTGAATTAAGTCTAAACTCTTTAGCCCAAGATTAAAACTGTTCATGATATAACCTTGCCCTACTTCTATAATGTTATTGGTTAGTGGTCTGCCATACAAGTGTTGGGGAGTCACAAAAAGGGGCTAAAAATTTTAAGGTAGACAACATAAACTATTCTTTGTTCTTCGAACATGTTGAACTTCTCCCTCTCTCTCTCTCTCTCTCTCTCTCTNCCGTCGCCAGCGACTCACGGCAGCCCAGCTCCAGGTTGAGCTGTTGTTCAGCATCTCAGCTGTGGAGGGCAGTGTCACTGGCCCTCATATGTGGGACCCGAATCGGGGCCCTCTGGCATCCCAAGCCAGCTCTTAACCATCGCGCCAGTTGGCCAGCCCTCTTTAACCTTCTTGATTCCATCTGTTTTATAGTCTTACATTATTATGCACCAAGCATCCTCTTAGAAGTACTTATCCCAGTTTTAGTTTTACATGAATTTCTGTGATTATTTGATTAAGATCTGTCTCTCCCACTAGATTATAAGCTCCCTGAAGGGCCAGGAACAAGTTTTTACTTACTATTGTATCTCTGAGCAAGAAATACCTATTGAACAAATGAAAGAATAAATAAGGTCGGTTCTCCAAATAATTTCTAATTCATTGCTACGTCTAACTGCAACTACATTGAGAGGGTACAGTTCTTCTTCTGAAATATTCTTTCTCCTATAACTGCCTGGAGAACTCTTACTCATATTTTAAGGCTCAGCTCAAGTTCCAAGCTTTTCCTAAACTCCCCATCCTTCCCATAGAACTGGTCTCTCTCCTGCTTGTACCTTACAGTAATCCATGCATACTCCTAATTTAGGATAGATAACTGACAAACTGTACTTACTTTTTTGTAGCTGCTTGCTCTCTTTTGAAAGTTTTTTTTTTTTTAAAGATTTCATTGGGGAATTGGGGGAGGGGAACTGTGTTGGGCAATTGGGGAAGGGGACTGACCAAGTTGTTGTTCTTCAGTCTTCGTTGTGTAGGGCGCCAGTCACCATCTGGCTGCCCATTGGCAGCTCATGTCCTCTAAGCTCAAGGTGCTTTGTTCAATCTTAGTTGCGGGTGGGCGTAGCCACCATCCCATGCAGTAGTTGAAACAGCAGCCTTGTTGTTAGGAGCACACACGCTCTAGGGCCGGGCCGAGTGGTGCATTGGTTAAGAGTTGGTTTGGGACGCCAGCTCTGAACAGCAAGGCCCCGGTTCCAATCCCACATAGAGGGCCAGTGACACTGTGCCCTCTACAGCTAAGATGGTGAACAATAGCTCGACCTGGACCTAGGCTGCCGTGAGTCCCCGGCGATGGTGGAGGCTGCAGTGGGGCTGGCCGGCAGCTGGCGTGTGCTTTCAAGAGCTGCTGTGAGCCACTGTGAGCTGCTGTCCAATGGCTAGTGAGCGACTTCCTCACCTAGGAAGAGCTCAATGATGATACCAACACGGGCCAGTGAAGCGACATCCTCCACAACTAGACTAAAGAACAAAAGGACAGTAACTTGTTTGTTCCCTTTCCCTGATTCCCCAATGCTGTTCCACTCCCCTAATTCCCCAATAAAATCTTTAAAAAAATAAAAATTTAAAAATGGGGGCTGGCCAAGTGGCTCAGTTGATTAAGAGCTCACTCAAGAGTGTGAGCTCTGAGCAACAGGGTCACCGGTTCAATTCCCGGCCTGAGCTGAGCTGCCACTGAGCTGCCAACAGGTGGCAGNGAACAAAAAGACAGCAACTTCTCTGTCCCCTTCCCCTGATTCCCCAGCACTGTTCCCCTCCCCCAATTCCCTAATAAAAAAATCTTAAAAAAAAAAAAGATATATACTCTTTGGCCTTGCGTTATAGTTCTAGGAAGTTATTTTTGAGGAAGTACCAATCAGAAACATGCTCAAAGATGTATATATAAAAGAATCAAAGTATTATTAATGTTAATTAAAAAACCAAAACATTTAAATAGGGAATTGGCTAAGTTAAATAATAAGTATTATTTAAATAAATAAGTCCATATTATAGACTATTTTGCAATCATAAAAAATTGTAAAAGAATATTAATTGACTAGGAACAAAGTTCATAATGTATTAGTTAAATGAAAATGTATTACAAGATCTTGAATAATATAGCATTTTATAGAAGTAAACATGTACTTAGACAAAAGGCCAGAAGGGCAAATGTTAACATGAAGTGGTTAATTTTCAGTGGTGAGATTAGAGGACATTTTTTTCCTCTAAACTGATTTGTAATATATGTTGGGCATATATTACTTTTTCAATTAGAAGGAAAAAGATTTAAAAGAAAAAAGTTAATGTGGATAGAGACCAAGAAAAAACTTAGGTCAAGGCAACTAACTCATACCACCCCATTGCTTTACTGTTTCATGCTTCAACAGATAGGAATGATGAGTGCTCTGCATGATCTATGTACAGTTGCATCAGTGTATAAAAAAGGTGGTTAACTGAGTGAATAAGAATCAATTATTTTTTCAATTGGATTTTTAAATGTGATTTTTCTCAAAAAATGGAATGGATATTTGTGTTATATATTAATTGTATTTGATTTTCTTCTCAATATTTTTAATACTGAGTCTGTACTTAAAATTGAAAGAAAAAAATTGCTACCACCTCTGTGTCCAGCAATGGGTTGTATATCTTCACAGTGTACTGCTCATGTATAGAAACAATCAGACCTTTGAACTTATTGAGAGATTATGTGAAACTGGAAAGGAAGGAAATGATTTTCCTTTGTTATCTAAATTGAGGGTGAAAAGGAGATGAATTGTATTGCTCAGTATCTTGGGGTGCATTACAATGACTCAACATATGAATGTCTGAGCAGGATTGTTTTATTACTTTAACCTCCTCTCCNACGTGCTCTGAACAATAAGATTGCTGGTTTGACTCCCACATGGGATGGTGGGCTGCACCCCCCACAACTAGATTGAAAACGGTAAGTGGGCTTGGAGCTGAGCTGCGCCCTCCACAACTAAGAATGAAGGACAACAACTTAATTTGGAGCTGATAGGTCCTGGAAAAAAACACATTGTTCCCCAGTAAAGTTAAAAATAAAATAAAAAAATAAAAAGCACATAGAAATGTATTTAAAAAATATTAAAAATGGAGCTACCGTATGACCCAGCAATCCTACTTCTGGGTATTTATCTAAATAAATCCAAAACACTAATTTGAAAAGATATATACATTCCTATGTTCGTTGCAGCATTATTTACAATAGGCAAGAAATGGAAACAACCTAGATGTCCATTAATAGATGATTGGATAAAGAAGGTGTGGTACATATATCCAATGGAATATTACTTGGCCATAAAAAATGAAATCTTACCATTTATGACAACATGGATGGACTTAGAGGGTATTTTGCTAAGTGAAATAAGTCAGACAGAGAAAGACAACCATATGATTTCACTTATATGTGGAATTTAAAGAATAATATAAATGAACATCTCATAGATCCAGAGGACAAACTGATGGTTGCCAGATGGAAGGGGGGTTGGGGCTCGGTGAAAAAAGGGAAGGGATTGAGAAGTACAAATTGGTAGTTACAAAATAGTCATGGGATGTAAAGTACAGCATGGGGGATGTAGTCAATAGTATTCTAACAGCTATGTAAGGTGTCAGGTGGGTGGTAGACTTATCAGGGGGATCACTTTGTAAGTTATATAAATGTCTAACCACTGTACTGTAAACCTGAAACTAATGTAATATTGAATGTCAATTGTAATTGAAAATTTTTAAAAATTAAATAAATAAANAGTTGCGCGTGGGCGTAGCTCACCATCCCATGTGGAAGTCTAACCGGCAGCTTGTTGTTGAAGAACACAAGCTCTATCTACTGAGCCATCTGGGTGGCAGCTCAGCTCAAGGTGCTGAGTTCAACCTTAGTTGCAGGTGGGCGTAGCCCACCATCGAGCAGGCAATCTTGTTAACACCAGCTGAGCCATCCTGCCACCTGTTGGCAGCTCAGCGACAGCTCTGCTAGGGCTCAGCATTGCTGGCCCCGGTGGGAATTGAACCGGCGGCCTTGTTGCTCAGAGCTCGCGCTCTTAAGCCAACTCTTAACCAACTGAGCCACTCGGCTGGCCCCTTAGTACTTATAATTTTAATTTCTGGGAGCGATGAAAAGGTTACTTGCATTCTAAAATTCAGAATGAGCCTAGTGATTTACTTTCATATTTGATCAAATTTTTGTTTGAAAAATTTGGAAGGGAATCTGAATTTAAATAGTTTAAAAATGGAAGTATGTAGTGACATGTTTATGGGAAGTCTGTACTGCAAATAGGATTAGTGATTAACATTAATAGAATGATAAATATGTCAATATATAGGATCAGAACTCCTGCCTTTGTTTATCAGTATTCCTATTTAAAGTATCCTAATAATGAAAATTTGCCCCCAAATTTAAATAGTTTTAATAGATAATTTTTTTGTTGCTTTTATTTAGCAGTATACTTATGTAAACAAACCATACATGTATTTAGGTCAGCCTGGGCACCTTCCTGTATCTTTCCAGATAAAGTTGATAATCTGCAGTGCAATATCTGGACTTTGAATATGTTCTGTTAATATTTTTTAGATTGCTATAGTTTAATATAATTTGTGATAATTAAAATGTAGTGTAATATAATTTGTAGCTGTTCTCGCTGTAATATGCTTTATATTTTTACATGCAATATGTTTATATAATTTGAACATGTGATATAGTTTAAGTAGGTTTAACTGTTATATAGAAATCACTATTCATGTAGTTCCTTAAAGAAAATATTATGAATGATAGCATAGCAATCTTTACCTGTGATTGTCATGAAAATTGTTTTTTGTCATGAAAGTTTGAATGTAGATCGTTTTCTCTGTTTTAATAGCATTTTTCTTCTAAAAATAGGAGTATTTTCTACCTTGCGTGCTGTTCCCCAAAAGGAGGGATACCTTGGATTGTATAAAGGGAATGGTGCAATGATGATTCGAATCTTTCCCTATGGTGCAATCCAGTTTATGGCTTTTGAGCATTACAGAACGGTGAACTTTAATTTTTGTTTTTGTTTTTGTGTCTTGAATATCACATTTAGTTGACAAGGCATTTGCTTTGGCCTTTAAAGTTACTTTGGATGAATGGATAAAGGTAATGTGTTTTTGAAGGAATAAGACTTGTGATGGTTTAAAATTTTAAATATAACTTGGTTGTGCTGTTATTCCAGAATTGTCAGTCATTTTTGAGTAAGTTGTTTATGTTCACACTTATGAAGAAGAGCCAAAGTATCCTTCAAGTAGATAATAATACATCCATAAAATATTAATAGCTCTTCAATGTGCTTTCTGTTTCTCACTTGTAGGAGAGGAACATTATGGCTTTGGATTATCTTTCTTTGTTTTTTTAAAGATTTTATTGGGGAATTGAGGAAGGGGAACAGCCAAGTTGTTATCCTTCAATCTTATTTTTGGAGGGTGCAGCTAGCTCAGCTCCAAGTCCAGTCACCATCCAGCCACCCGTCAGCAGCTTGCGGCTGCTCAGATCAAGGTGCCTTGTTCAATCTTAGTTGCGCGTGGGCGTAGCTCACCATCCCATGTGGNCCATCCAGCCACCCGTCAGCAGCTTGCGGCTGCTCAGATCAAGGTGCCTTGTTCAATCTTAGTTGCGCGTGGGCGTAGCTCACCATCCCATGTGGGAGTCGAACCGGCAACCTTGTTGTTAGGAGTACGTGTTCTCATCAGCTGAGCCATCCTACCACCTGTTGGCAGCTCAGTGGCAGCTCAGCTTGGGCACAGTTCACTGGCCCATGTGGGAATCAAACCAGCGACCCTGTTGCTCAGAGCTCGCGCTCATAACTGAGCCACTCAGCTGGCCCTGGATTTTCTTATTAAATAAAATAGTGAAACCATATTGTGAAAGTCTGTTTTTAAGTAATAATCTAAGTAAACAGCTTTTTCCAGCTTGCTCATTGATTAAGTTTTTTTTCTCTAGCTGACTGAAAGTTTATCCTCTCAAACATCTTAACACAGAAGGCATTAAGTATGTTAAGTTTCCTAGGGTATCTTAAAATGACAGTGTTCCATTCTAGTCAGTCAGAATTGGTGCCATCAGTATATCAAGACTTTGTCTATAGAAGCATTTTATTCCTACTACTCCCATTCACACTTTAAGTTTTTGTGGTTATCCATGTGTAGTATGGTGTAGTTGGTAATTGTAAGCTAGATTGCTTCTGTAAAAGTACAAAATTACAGCAGAAGATACAGAGGAATTATCTGACCTTATGATGTGAAATAACACTGCCCAATTCATATAATTGTGCTCATTTCACTCACATTTATTTAATGCTGATTTTACTAGGTCTGTAACTCTTTTGAAATAAGTCTTTATTATTAAACAGTGAAATGAGTAGCATTTAAAAAAATATCTCATTTAATTTGATGTTTTTGGTTTTTAGTTTATTACTACAAAGCTGGGAATTTCTGGTCATGTGCACAGATTAATGGCTGGATCCATGGCAGGTAAGAGGAGTAGGTATATTTTATTTCTGACAAATTTATTTTCTATTAAAATATTTAATTTGGTTTAGGTGATATGTATGACATTAAGTAGCATACAATTGTTATCTTTCTATACTTAATTATATAAGAAATCAATATAACAACTCAAAAAGAATATTTTACAGTGAGAGATGGTAAGGAATAGTCTAAACTTACAACTATGTGAAAAACATACATTCCTTTTGACAATTCTACTTCTGGAAATGTTTATTTTTTTCCCCCCAAATTTAAAAAATTATGACTATTGTAATATATAATCGCGTACAATGAAAATAGTTCCACTCCCTAGAAGTAATCACTATTAGCAATTTGTTATGCATTCTTTTTTCTAATACTACTGTATAGGATTAGAATTTTTTATTTACAATTATCTCAAGACTCTTTCTATATCAGTACATAGATTTTTGTTATTTCTTCTAAAGAACTATGTTATATTCTAAGGTATGAATGTATCATGATTTATTTAATTAGTCCCCTATTGATTGATATTTGGGATATTTTTAGGTTTTGTTTGACAAATAACACATTGTATTTATGTGACTATATCTGTAGAATGAATTTTGAGAAGGGAACTTTATCTGTCAAAGACTATGTGTGTTTAAATTTTGATAGACATTGCCGAACTGATCTCCATGCTGCTTTCAATGGCCTTTCCCTCACATACCATACTAACACTCGGTCTTATCAAATTTTTACTATTTGGCAATTAATTATGAGTAAAGTTGATCAGCCTTTTGTACTTTTTTT
>NW_017731365.1:1466576-1467995 GCF_001890085.2 Hipposideros armiger | reverse complement strand
TTACTCTGTGATTTCAAAACTTTGTGTTGTGTTACAAATGCCTTCCCATTCTAAGATAAAAACATTTAATCGTGTTTTCTACTAAAACTTTTTTATATTGATTTTTTTTTTTAAGTTGCAGAAAAGGAGTTTCTTAGAAGTAAAAATACATTTCAAAGAAGCAGAAGCGGGCCCAAGCAGTAGACAATGGTTCAAGGGACATTATTAGAAAAGAAAGTACACTCCAAAGAGTTTGGAGTGAGCTGAGCAAAGGAAGCTCAAAAGGCCTATATTGATTTTTTAATGTTTATCTTTTTAATATTTATTTTTACATAAAGAATGATGTAGGGATTGAATAAAATTTTTCTCTAAATGACTAGTCAGTTGTGCCAACATTATTTACTGAATAATTTATCCCTTTCCCTGATTTTTAAATTTTATTTTATTTTTATTGGGGAACTGCGTGTTTTTTCAGGACCCATCAGCTCCAAGTCAAGTAGTTGTTTCAATCTAGTTGTAGAGGGCACATCTCAGTGGCCCATGTGGGGATAGAACCAGCAACCTTGGTGTTATGAGCACTGTGCTTTAGCCACCTGAGCTAACCCGCCACCCCCTTTTCCCTGATTTTAAGCACCACCCGTATCATATACTAAGTTCAGTGAACTTATTTAAGAGAAAAAGTAAGGATGTATATAGTCATATTTAGCAAAAAAGGTGTTTATTGTAGTTTTGTTTGTCATACAAATTATCTTTATCAAAAGACAATTTAAATATGTAGCAATAAAAGGGTGGTAAAAAAATCCATATATCAGGCACTCCATCCAGTATAGCACTGCGAGCAGTGCGGGACGTGCGGGAGGTGGCCTGCAGCCTGCACACTGCCTCAGCGCCTTGGCCCTGGGGCCTGAGGGTGGGCGCCGTCCAGATGCTGCAAAGCGGCCCCAATCTGCCCTTGGTGCCTAAATTCACAGAGAAACATGAATAGATAACTACAGAAAATTGTGTTGGAAGAGTGGGAATCAGGAATTTTGCACAGGAAGCTTTGGAAGATGTTGTTTACTGTAGTTTGCCTGAAGTTGGGACAAAATTGAACAAACAAGATGAATTTTGTGCTTTGGAAAGCGTGAAAGCTGCTAGTGAACTCTATTCTCCTCTATCAGGAGAAGTAACTGAAATTAATGAAGCCCTTGCAGAAAACCCAGGACTTGTTAACAAATCTTGGGTTTTTTTTAAAGATTTTTACTCGGGAATTGGGGGACAGGAACAGCGCTGGCGAATTGGGGGAAGGGGAACAGACAAGTTGCTGTCGTTTTGTTCTTCAGTCTAGTTGTGGAGGACGTTGCAGCCCAGCTCCAGGTTGAGCTGTTGTTCACCATCTTAGCTGTAGAGGGCAGTGTCACTGGCCCTCATGTGGGATCCAAACTGGTGCCCTGATGCTCA
>NW_017731365.1:1462208-1464418 GCF_001890085.2 Hipposideros armiger | reverse complement strand
CTCACGCTGCGTGCTGGCTACATACGGTAGCCCATGGCAACCCACTACCACAGGGGCTGCAGCCTACGCCATCGCCGGCGACTCACAGCAGCCCAGCTCCAGGTTGAGCTGTTGTTCAGCATCTTAACTGTAGAGGGCAGTGTCACTGGCCCTCATATGTGGGATCCGAACTGGGACCCTCTGGCATCCCAAGCCAGTTCTTAACCATGGCGCCACTCGGCCGGCCCCCGACATGTTCTTTTATATTTAGGAAAATATGTTGAATGTTATATAAAAAATTTTTTTTTTTTTTTTTAGCTGAGCCATCCTGCCACCTGTTGGTAGCTCAGCGGCTGCTCAGCTCGAGCTGGGACTTGAACCGCTGTTGCTCAGAGCTTGCACTCCTGAGCGAGCTCTTAACCAACTGAGCCACTTGGCCAGCCCGTTATATAATTATTTTTTATTTATAATTAATTCTTCTTAATAATTATTGTGAAAACACATCTGTGTTTCAAGATGGATCCCAGAATAAGTTTTCCATTATAATATATGATTTTGTTTTTTGTTATCATAATGAGCACATTGTAATCTACTTTTTCTTCACGCAAAAGGAAGGTGGTTTCCTTGGATTTTATAGAGGCCTGATGCCTAC
The DNA here is from genome assembly GCF_001890085.2 of Hipposideros armiger. Taxonomy (NCBI): domain Eukaryota; kingdom Metazoa; phylum Chordata; class Mammalia; order Chiroptera; family Hipposideridae; genus Hipposideros; species Hipposideros armiger. The sequence goes on along the minus strand of NW_017731365.1, from coordinate 1,463,787 downwards.
TATATTAGGAATGGCGCCATATGCAGGTATGTTTCAAATTTGGCAGAATCTTGGTTTTTTATTTCTTCTAAGAATGATTTTTAAAGTTTAGCATTTTACGAGTATATTTAAGCCCCTAATTCATCGTTATTCTTTTCTTCCTTAAGGGTAACCATTTTACCCAGCATCATTTATTAAGTAGTCCATCCTTTCCCTAGTAATCTGCAATGCTACTTCTTAAAACATTAATAGAGTACAGTTTTATAATAAGTCTTTATATGTGATGGGACAAGACCCTTGACCTTATGCTTTTTTTCAGGAATGGAAGGATCATAGATATTTTGTATTTCACACACTTTAGAATCAGTTTTTGATGCTGCACAAGAATCCTTGTTAGAATTTTGAATGAAATTTCACATAGTTCTTAGATATTTTTGCTAGATATAGAAATAGACACCTTATAAGCTTTGTTATATCTTTTAGAAAATGACTTTCAGTTTATTACTTGATATAATTTTTATATGATCTTATAATAACTGGCTGTTATCCTACTTGATATAGCCAGCCACCATGTTACTTGTAGATTCTTTGGGTTTTCTACGTGGGTAAATCACATTGTGCAAATAATATTATTTCTTACTTTGTTCTAATAGTTTCAAAATTTATTTGTTTACCTTATCTTACTGTACTAGCTAAGGACCAATACTGGAGCAGTGAATAGAAATGATGATCCTGGACACTTTTGGCTCATTACTGATTTTAAAGGGAATGTTTCAAATACTTCTTCATTTAGAGTAATGTTTATGGTAGTGTGTACCAGTTATCAGGTTGAACAAGTTTTGATAAGAATGTTTATCTGAATTTGTGTTAAATTTTACCAGATACCCTTTTATGCATTATTGAGATGATCATATAGTTATCTCCTTTAATCTATTAACATGATGAATGACATTACTAGATGTTCTAATATGAACCCAAATTGGTTATGATATAATGATCTTTTTATATCCTGTTGGATTCAATTTGCTGTTTTTAGAAGTTTTCCATCTATATTCATATGTGAGATTAGCATGTAATTTTCTTGTAATAGCCTTGTGTGGTTTGGGTACCTAGGTCTGAGAGAATGAGTTGAAGAGTATTTCTTCATTTTCCATCCTCAGGAAGAATCTGCATAAAATGATTAGAATTATCTGTTTCTTGAAAGTTTTCATTGTGGGATGATTTTTAAATACTGGTTTAATTTTTTAAATGATTGTAGGGTCATTCACATTTCCATGAGTCATTTTTGGTAATTCATGCCTTTCTTTACCATTTTGAACTTGACTATTTTGTGTTAGTTTTCAATTTTTCGGCAAAAGGTTTTTTTTATTTCTTCATATTTTTTCACATCTGCTCTATAGTCATGTCCCCTTTTTCATTTTTATCTATCAGTTATTAGATTTTGCAAAGAATAAATTGTGGCTTTTTTTTCTTCCCTACTCTACCTTTATTTTCCATTTTGTTGATTTTTGTTCGTGTCTTTATTATCTCCTTCGTTCCCTGGGTTTATTCTTCAGCTGGATGCTTACCTTATTAATTTTCAACCTTTGGGTTTTTTTTT
>NW_017731365.1:1446072-1452638 GCF_001890085.2 Hipposideros armiger | reverse complement strand
GATAGCCATTCTAACTGGGGTGAGGTGGTATCTCATTGTGGTTTTTACCACTGGTATTTTAGTACTTGATTTTTTTATTCATCACAAATCAAAAGTGCTTGTTACTATACTTTTTGATGCCTAAAGTTATACCATCAAACACAGAAAAAAAATTCCTAAACTGATGCTGGCTAATCAGTTAGGTTATTTGAAACCATTTTAAAGTGTTATTTGGAAGTAGAACTAACTTAAATGGTTGCCATTAGCTTTATCATGCTGTTCCAAGCTTTTAATTGTAATCATGATTTCCAAAGACTCTTAACATTCATTATTATTATTATTATTATTATTATTATTATTATTATTATTATTATTATAATAAACAGGCTTGGTTGTATTTCAGCAGAACGATGTGAGCTGAATTTTTAAGTTGTATAAACCATAGCTTAGAAGCCAGCATTGAGGTATTCTTATTTTTTCTATTCTCATAATTCTGCTCCACTGGATAAAAGGACAAGCAGGTTTTCTCTTCATTTAAAAAAATAATAAATGTTGTATTTAAAAACTAGTCATGTAGAGGCTCAACCGTAAATGAAGTATTTTCAGGTATTGCTCAAATGTTATTACCAGATACTATGACTGATTTAAATATTTTTAAAAAGTCAATGTATTTCCCAAAGGCAGTGATAATGAATACTATCTTTGTTCCCAAAACAGATTAGCACTATAGATTTTTTTTTGTTGTTAAATGATTTGGCATATACTAGAAAATTTATTAAATGGACTGTGAAATATCCATTAATATAGATGTGACTGTCAAAGGTTGTTTCTAAGGTCATGATACATCAACTAGTTCTTCCATGTAAAATAACTTTAGTGCAATATAAACTTAAGTAGAAATGTAAAAATGATTTGAATTGCTATCCTTTATATTAAAATGGTTTAAAATGTAAGAATCCCACTTTTTGTGTTTAGAGTACTTTTTATGTTTTATTATAAGCATGACAGAAATGGTAGGGGAACAATTAGTTTTGTCCTCAGAAATAGCAATTTGTAGAATTGATGTGATTTTTTAGACATTATAAAACAAGTTTAAAGTGTTTTCTCTGCTTCAATTTTTATTTTTTTTTGCATAAAAGATTTCTCATCATACCGTGGTAAAAATTAGATGAACTGGTTTCATTTTCAAAGTCTTTATTTTAAAATAAATATGTATCTTTGTATGATTTATAAGTGTACTTGCAAGTAGAAATACATATGTTCCTAAACTATTTTGTACATTTTCATTTCTGAGTTACACTGTAACTAAATATTGTTATCAAATCTCAAGATAATTTAAATGTATAAAATAAGTATCTCAGTTATGTTATCAATAAAAAGGACTGCGAGTATTTTTTTAAATATCTGCATTCTATGTCTTTTATAGAATACAAAGCTTATTGAAAATAAATTTTATTCATATTTTGACAGTATTTCTCTTTTAACTATATTATTGAAGCACAAACATTAAACATAAGCAGTCAGAATGGAAAAATATTTAAAATAACGACTATTTATATCTGATTTATTTCAGATTGATAACCCCAGTGCATCTTGCCAGGTTATCTTCCGTTTGAAGATTGACAGTTTCTGTTTTGATCTCCATTATTACTCTTTTTCTGCCTTTACCTGGTTACAGCCCTCAGATCTATAGAATGGGACAGTCGACTGGTCTAGGGATTGATAAGTGAGATACCACTCTAAGCTCTCAATGGTTGCATGTATGGAGGTAGGAAGGTTAGTGGGTATGTATAATAATATCTTACACCATCCTCCCCCAGGGTACTCAGTATCTATATATTCTGCACCCCTTGTGTGCCAGGTATCATATCAGCATTATGGGGGCCTTATATTGGGAGGTCTGTTAGCTGTACTAACAATCAGATTTGGATGCTCAATAACATCTAACGCTGGGTATTTCTCTAATACAGTATGTACCACACTTTAATAAAATAACTGCCTATTTACCTATGTCCTCCAATTGGTTCTCTCAAGGAGCCATTCATCCCCTATAAGGAGCACAGGGGGTGGCACCATAATTGGTATTCAGTTTTTACTCATGGGAAGAAGGAAGGTTTGGTTCCTGTTTTTGGAGACCTTATAATCTAGTGCGGAGAAATAAAGCATAAATAGTTTATAGAAAGCGATTTAGAAAGAAAATGATTTGGTTTGTTTGACAGAAATGTCTTGTTGCTAATTTCAGCCAGGAAGAATGGCAAATAATAAAACTTATATGAGTAATGCATTGCCTTGCAGAGTTGGGCCAATGATATATGACATACCTGTATATCAACTGTATACTTTACACAGTTTCTCATATCCATTCTTTGAATACCAGACATTGTGTTAGGTACTAGAAATCAATGACTAATAATAAGTCATGTATATTTCCTGAGGACTTACTACGACCCATGTCCTGTTTTGTTTTGTTTTTAAGATTTTTTTATTGGGTGGACCAGCTGAGTGGCGCCTTGGTTAAGAGTTGGCTTGGGATGCCAGCTCTGAGCAGCAGGGCCCCGTTTTGGATCCCACATGAGGGCCAGTGATGCTGCGCCCTCTACAGCTAANTAATTGTGTCATCATATTTCACTAAATACAATTCCGTATCATTTAGGTATCATTTTTCTACTTATGTTTAATTTGCTATGAACTTCCTTATCATGAGCTTTTTTTTTTGTATTTAGATTAAGACCTTAGAATAGATTTCCCAAATATGAAAGTGTATGAATAGCCCAAAAGTGTACATCATGATTTTTAAAATACTAGAATTATAAGAACTTTGTATAAAAAAATGAATGCATATATTGAGGTATTTATTATCCTAGACTGAATTTTTGTTAGTGCTTATTTGTTGTTAGTCATCAAGTATCTTTTTAAATATGTTTTTAAAATTTAGTAGATATCAAAATATCTTGAGTAATGCTTAGGTGATAGGAATGCTTGAATTCTATTTTTGATTTTATTAATGTACAACTTTCATGGGTCTATTATAAAATCATGTAAATGTTGAGCAAGCACCAACTGCATAGTACCTATATGTGCATTGTGAGCCAATATGAACATTTCTTTCAAGGAAGAGTCACACACAACTCTTCCTTGAAGACAAAATTAGACACCGAGTTAACAATGCTTTGTCACTTCTGAATTTTTTGCCTCTATATCATTATTATTGTTATTGTATATAGAAGTTGTCATATTTACTTATAATTATTAATCATGAATTTAATTTTTATTCATGTGAAACTTTGGAAAACTGTTTAATTCTATTCATATATAAGGTGGCATTATACTCACTACTACCTCTATTTGGGGAACTGAACTACATATTAGTGTGTAAAAACCAATGCTATAAATTTTTATAGGTGGTAATTTTGTTGTCTCTAGGTTAGTGATAGACATTAGTTAAATCTTTTACTCTTAGATTAGGCCAAACATCAAGAAACAGGAAATGCATCGTTAGTTCCTTGAGGTAATCGGTTATTATGTAAGAATGGTGACTTTTCACAGCTCTGTTAAGCATCGTGGTGAATTTATATTTTGTTTTTCAGGTGTTTCATTTTTTACTTTTGGTACCTTAAAGAGTGTTGGGCTTTCCCATGCTCCTACCCTTCTTGGCAGACCTTCATCAGACAATCCTAATGTCTTAGTTTTGAAAACTCACATAAACTTACTTTGTGGTGGTGTTGCTGGAGCAATAGCACAGACAATATCGTAAGTTTCTTCATCAACTTAATTCAGTCAAATTACAGTTACCCAATCCTGATTTTCAGCATTGGTTAATCATTTTATTTTTTCTAATAGATTATTAAAACACAGGATCCTTTGCTAAATATAAGTATTAATTTCGTATGTTTTTTTCAGATGTGCCTACACTTTTAGCATATTATCGATATTAATAATTATGGACCAAATTGACTAAATTAGTTTGAACCCACCCAATTTCTGTGGATTCATTTAAAAGAAAGAAAAAAGACAGAAAGCTAGAAAGAAACACTAAGTATAGTCTTTATCCATATTTTTTCATGAATTTGCCTGTATGAAGTTTCTGAAATTTGAGCCATTTATTGTGTTTGTGTGTGTAAGGAGGCACAACTTCTCTTGCAATAAAATCTTGATGGCCTACTTTGTGTCAGACAGTGTACTAAGTATTGAGAAGTTCACTGAAGGAAAAACAAAGTTATTGCCTCAAGAAGCCTATACTCTTATTAAGACAGTAGCAATAAAAGAGTTATATATTAATTTAAATTCTAGTGGAAACATAGATAAAGGTATTACTATATTGTAACTGGAAAGGTGTTTCAAAGAATTTCTCTAGACCAAGTACATGAGATAAAAAGAGGCAGGAATACTAAGAAGCAGGAACTTTTCAGGAACAGAAAGAAGAAAAGCTTTCTGTGACTGAGGAGTATCCTATAAAACAGGAAGACAACAGGAAGTAGTATTGTGTAGACTCAGAACCGAGTATCCAATGAAAAAAGAAAAGTCAAAGTAAGATAGTACTGAAAAATAAGGTGTTCATTGGATTTTACAATTAAGGATTTTTCACCCTTGTGAAAGCAGATTCGGTTTACTGGTGTGTGGGAGTGGGTCATACTGGATTGAAGGTAAAAAAGAAAGTATGTGTGTGGTTTATTTTTGGAAACCTGGCTGTGGAACCTTGTTTATTTGCAGAGACACAATCACCTCTAGCTATTCTGATTCTCTTTGATTTTACTGCTCCTTTTCGTTATTACTTCCAACTTAGATCTTTAAAAATCTGCCTTCTCTTTCCTACTTCTCTTCTGAAACTATATTCTACACCCATTGATTCTTGACAGAGCCAATGGCTCCTTCTCAGATCTTTTACCCTCCTTCCAATTGTTCAAGTTCCTTGGTTTTTGTAACAGTGCCCTCTCTTGGCGATCATGGTTCCTAACCTTCAGTTTTCAGGTACCTTGCTGATTCATGTCCTCCTTTTCCTACCTATGTGTGCCAATTTTTTTGTTTTTAATGTGTGCCAATTTTTTAAGGCCCAGCCAGACTTTAGTCCTTGGCTCTTCCCTTAAATATCTAGAATAGCTCATCTAACTTGATGGTCTCAACAGTCACCTCTGTACAGATAACCAGTTCTATTTAAATCTCTATTATTGACTCACCATTACTTCTCTAGCAAGCTCTTGGTTGTTTCTACTTGGACTTCTGCCATCAGTGCAAACTATAATTCAGATATTACTTTCTTGTCTTCCTCTTCATGACAATCCTCAGCTCTCAACTTTCTTAGCTGTTATTGATAACCAATAATCTTCTAGTCGTGATTATACCTTGAAATCATTTTTCACATTTTACATATCTAAATAGTCACTGTCTTATCATTTTTTACTTCAGAACATTGCCTACAATGCTATTTTCTTTCTTTCTCATTGTGATTTCCCTAGTTCTGATCCTGTACCTTGTCTTCTTACGTTCTCTCCTTTCTACTAATTATTTCCTTCTACCCACATACATCTGTTCCTGCTTGGAAGCTGAATCTTTCAGGTTGAGGTTTTGGTCCATTTATCCCCATAAAGTTTTCTCCTCTCCCCACTCCCCATTAAAAAATAAATCCTGGAGATGCTATTGATGTACATAGGGAGCTTCAACTATCGGTAATGTTATTTCTTGAGCTATTTGGTTGGTACCTGGGTGTTTTTTTATTATACGTATTTCATAGTAAATTTAAATGTATGTAAAGTATATAATTATTTATGACACATATCACTTATGTATATATTGGAGAGCTTTGAATAGGAAAATAGAAAGCAGCTTTCTGACAGTGGATAATGTCTCTAAGACTCAGTTTTCTTATCTTAATGTTGGGATAATAGTACCTACTTCATGCAATTATTTTGAAGATGGAATGACATAATGTGCATAAATTGTTTACACAGGACCTAACAGAAGTAGTCAATATTAGCAAAATAAAAATAACTTTAAAAAGTCATCTGGGATCCCACTTCTAAAAGAGATTACTTTTGTATATTTCATTTCGAGCAATCTTTACATAGAATCTCCACTGTCCTCTAAATGCAGTTATCTGTATTGTTAATTTTAGCCCTTAAGGAAAAATTTTTTGTTTATCTACTGGATATAGAGGGGAACTTGGTGAAAATTCTTGACCGTAGTGGTTCTCAATTGGGTGTGATTTTGTTTCAGTGGACATTTATTAATGTCTGGAGACATTTTTGGTTGCCACCTCAAGGGGTGTGCTACTAGCATCTAGTGGGTAGATGCCAGGGATGCACCTAAACATCCTACAATGCACAGGAGAGCCCTCCACAACTGAGTTATCTAACCCAAAATGTCAATAGTGCCAAATTTGAGAAACCGTATTTTAGGGTTACAACCATGAGAAGCACCCAGTTTGTTTCTTCAGGATGTGGCACTTAATTTAGCCTTAAGTAATAGAGCTTGATATTGTGATGGGAGAGAAAAATCATCTAATAAGAGGGAATCACATAAGCAAGGGCCTGGAGACCTCTGTATTGTTATTTAATTTTATTCATGTGCCTATATCCTGACTCCCAGATTAG
>NW_017731365.1:1443316-1444881 GCF_001890085.2 Hipposideros armiger | reverse complement strand
GTACCTTGAGCTGAGCTGCTGCCCAGATGGCTCAGTGGATAGAGCGTGCGCTCTTATCAACAAGGCTGCCGGGTTTGACTCCCGCATGGGATGGTGGCTATGCCCACCTGCAACTAAGACTGAACTCAGCACCTGGAGCTGAGCTGCCACCTGGATTGCTCAGTGGATAGTGTGCACTCTTAACAACAAGGCTGCCGGGTTCGACTCCCGCATAAGATGGTGGCTACGCCCACCTGCAACTAAGACTGAGCACAGCGCCTTGAGCTTAGAGGCCACAAGCTGCTGAAGGACAGCCAGATGGCGACTGGCGCCCTCCACAACGAAGATTGAGGAACAACGACTTGGCTGGTCCCCTTCCCCAATTCCCCAACACTGTTCTCCTCCCCCAATTCCCCAATAAAATCTAAAAAAAAAAAAAAATAGGAATTTAATGTGAGCCATGTATGTAATTTAAAATTTTCTGGTAGGCCGCATTAAAAAAACATACAAAAAGAAACTTGAAATTAAAAAATATACATTTTTATTTAACCTAATATATCTAAAATATTATCACTTCATCATTTCAATATTTTACATTCTTTTTTGATGTAAACCCAGGATGTATTTTACATTCACAGCACATCTCAATAGGGACTAGTTACATTCTGAGGAGCCATGGATGGCTGGTGGCTACTATTAATGCACAGCACAGTTCTAGAGTTTTCTATAATCGATAGAGATTTAGAATCATTTCGTTTGGTTGGTGATGTGTTATCCTTCAGGGGCAGAGCAGAATGTTTGTTCAGGACCATGAATTTCCTTTTACTCAAAAGATTTTTTGAAGATTTCAGTCCAGGTTGCCTGTTGAAAGGGTGTTGGTTTAAAAGGAAAGAAATCACCATTTGAAACAAGAAAGTCTTTACTACTGGAATCTGAAAGATAGTCCTTCAAGCTTTAGTTCTGTAACCATTTGCTAGTTATATTATAGAACCTGAGCCGAAATGAAAGCTTAAAGGACAACTGCTCTTACATCCTTGAAAAAGACTACATCAATATGTACTATTATGAAATAGTGTAGCCAGTAAATGTCACAGACATGGTACAAACAAAATATATTATATTAACGAGCCCAACAATTCTATACATAATGCTTGTACTATTTGGAATGAATTGTTGTTTTAGTGTGAATTTTTAGCTTGTTTTAGTACTTCCCTTCCAAAAGCTATTTGAGATTGCATTTTATGCTGTTATGGATCCTGAAATTGTCTCTTCATGAGTGGGCTTAAAAGTGTCATTATTAAACCACTGTCTTTCAGTACCATGCGGGAGACTCTGAAATACGTGTATGGACACCATGGAATTCGAAAAGGATTATATCGTGGTTTATCTCTGAATTACATTCGCTGCATTCCCTCTCAAGCAGTGGCTTTCACAACGTATGAACTTATGAAGCAGTTTTTTCACCTCAACTAAAAAAAATTGTGATTTCCTTAATTAATTCTCAGAGGGAGAAATAAAATATTACTTTTATTTTGGGGAGAACATTACTTGAATGGGGATATTTACTCTGTCACAGAAACTACTGG
>NW_017731365.1:1438611-1440042 GCF_001890085.2 Hipposideros armiger | reverse complement strand
AAAAAACCAACCAAACAAAAAAACTAATCACATTAGAATAGAAGAGATCTTCCTCAATCTGATAAAGGGTACTTTGTAAAATTATATTTTTCAATACTACATCCCATTCACATGCTCTTCTCATGTGTGATTGACACTCACCCCAAGAGGTAGCGACTGTGTTCCCTCCCCTTGAATCTGGCTGAGTGGGCGTATGACTACAGTGGAAGTGATGCTAAGTGACTTCTGAAGTTATAACGTTGAAAAGGCCTCCATCTGGTCGTTTAGAATCCAGCCACCATGCTGTGAGGAAGCCAAGCAGCCCCTGTAGAGGAACTGACAGCCAGCATCAACTTGCCAGCCATTTGAGTAAGCCATCTTCAGAGTGGATCCTCCACCTTTCAGCTGATGCTTTCCCCAAATTGAAAATTCATAAGCTAAAAAAGGATTGTTTTAAGCCACTAAATTTAGGAGGTTTGTTTTTGTTTTATACATACCATTAGATAGCCATAACAGGTATCTATGAAAAACCTACAGTTAGCATCATATTTAATGGTGAAATATTCAGGGCTTTCCCACTAAGGTCAGGATGATGCCCATGTCATAACTGCTATTTGATCAGTGAACTTAGGTAAGGAAATGAAATAAAGAAAAATGTAAGGATCAGAAAGGAAGAAGTAAAACTGCCTCTATTCACAGATGATGCAATTATTTATGAATCTACAAAACAACTACTAGAAATTATAAATGAATTTAGCAAGGTCTCAGGATATAAAGTAAATATAAATAATTATATTTTTATTTACTAGCAGGAAGCAATTGGAAAATAATTTAAAAACAATTTCATTTATAATAGCATCAGAAAATACTAAATACTTAAATTTAACAAAAAATGTGTAAGAACCCTACACTGGCAATTACAAAATGTTGCTTAGTGACATTAAAGAAGATCTATATAAATGGAGAAATAAACCATGAATTCGAAGTCTAGCGATCCAAGATGGTGGAGTAAACACCATGCCTGCTTCCTTCTGTGAACCCACTAAAATTACAAGTAAATATAGAAAATCAACCTTGAGACCCTTCTGAAGTCTGTCTGAACAAAGGGATTTTAAGAAGTCACGTGGAGACTGGTAGGAGGCGTGGAGATGCAAACTGGGCTGGTCCCAAACCTCCGTGTGGTGGTTGAAAATAGGGAAGGATTTCTTGGCTGTGGAGGTTCCTCCCATGGGAGCGAAGGATCCCAGCCCCACTCCAGGCTCTCCAGCACAGGGTACTGATGCTGGGAAGAGGAGTTTCCACAACATCTGGCTGTGAAAAACAGTGCAGATTCCAACAATCTGGGTGGGAAACCCAGATGTCCTTTTTTTTTTTTTTTAAACTGACATTGGGGAATCGGGGGAAGGGGAACAGTCTAGTTGTGGAGGACGTTGCTTCACTGGCCCATGTTGG
>NW_017731365.1:1434082-1437546 GCF_001890085.2 Hipposideros armiger | reverse complement strand
GTGGAGGGCAGTGTCACTGGCCCTCATATGTGGGATCTGAACCGGGGCCCTCTGGCATCCCAAGCCAGTTCTTAACCATCGTGCCACTCGGCCGGCCCCATTCTTTGATCCTCGATTTCTCTACTGAAGCATGTGGTATTTCAGGGGTGAAAGGGAGTTGCAGAGAGGGTGGAGGTCTAAATTTGTCTGGGCTTTTTGTCTAGGCTTCCAGTTGGATGGTTTGAACTAGATCAATAGGATTTTATTCTTGCTATGTTAGGTTTGGCTTCATGCCTCAATACTTAATAAAAGCTGTAAGTCTTAAGAATGAGAGAATTGGAATGGCTAAGTGGCGAGTTGGTTAAGAATTGGCTTGGGACGTCAGCTCTGAGCATCAGGGCCCCGGTTCGAATCCCACATGTGGGCCAGTGATGCTGCGCCCTCCTCAGCTAAGATGGTGAACAACAGCTCAACCTGGAGCTGGGTTGCCATGAGTCACTGGCAACGGCGTAGGCTACAGTGGAGCTGCAGTGGGCTCCCATAAGCTACTGTGAGTGACCGGCAGCCGGTGTGAGCTGCCAAGAGCTGCTGTGAGCAGCTGTCCAGTGACCAGTGACCAATCTGCCTCACCCGGGAAGAGTGCAATGATGATACCAACATGGGCCAGTGAAGCGACATCCTCCACAACTAGAGTGAAGAACAAAAGGACAGTAACTTGCCTGTTTCCCCTCCCCGATTCCCCAATGCTGTTCCCCTCCCCCAATTCCCAATAAAATCTTAAAAAAAAAAATGAGAGAATTAATTAAAACAACATCATCCATAATTGAAGCTTTATATTATACCATTCAAAATTGGGTAGCTTTTTCAGTAGGTGATAATAAAGAAAGCAGCTTTCCTTTATTGGGATTTAATGAAAACCCATGAGTATCCTCAGGTGTGTTTCGAAGGTGGAAGTGGGTAGAATGACTAGAAGTTGAATCACAAGACTGCATCCTGGTGTTTAATTTTTTTTTTTTTNGCTGCTCAGAGCTGGTGCTCCCAAGTGAGCTCTTAACCAGCTGAGCCCCTTGCCTGGCCCGAGGTACCATCTTTTAAAGATGGGAGATACTGGGCCATATTACAAGCCTGGGACAAATCTAATAGTGAGGAACAGATTGATGATACAAGAGAATGAGGGAATAATTGAAGAAGCAACACCCTTGAGACTATTAGAGGCCTTGGGATCTTGAGTACAAGTAGAGGATTTGCCCATTGATAGGAGTATGGCTTTGTCCAGTGTTGAAAAAGGTGAAAAAAGGTTATAAGACAGGTGTGGATATTGATAGTTTTGTAGACTTACTTGTAGTGTGATAGAAAGTTCCTGACAGCTTGTATTTTCTCAGTGAGTTTTCCAGAAAAAACAGAGGAAGAGAGGTTGTTTTCCAGAAAATGCAAAATTCCGAAGGCTTAAAAGGGACGCCTGGGTTTGGGCAACTGCAAAAGGTTCTGCTCAAACTAAGAGCATATGCTGCGTTTGGCATGGTTTGGCATCTCTAAAGAGAGGGCAGGAACATTTAGTCTGGGTTAGATTATGAAGACTCCCTGTTTTCCAAAACCGAAGGCAAGGGAGCAAAGCTGCCTTCAGGGACTGGGATTCCCTGGTGGTGCTCCACGTGGAACAAGTTCTCTGCGGGAGGGGCGGTCTGCGCAGGTCACTTGGGACCTCGGCGAGTCTGCGCTTGCGCACGGCTTCTCGCAAGCCCGCGCGCTCTTTTCCCTTTTTAGTGTTGCTCCCGGGCCTGGATTTTTACCTGGAGACAGTTTGCGGCCTCCGCACTCGGGATGGATCATCTGGGTGATTTGGAGCTGCTGATGGAGAAGAGTTTCTGGGAGGAGGCTGAACCGCTGGCGGAGCAGTGAGCGGAGCGGTGGTGGTGGTGGTGGTGGTGGCGGGGGGAGGTGAGGGAGCGCGGGGAAGGAGGGTCTGGTAACAAAGCGGGAGATTTGAAAGAAAGCAGCGGGAGAGGCCGCGCCCATGCCGCCGCGGACCGGGACTGGAGACTCAGGGACCGGTCCCGGCTCAGGTTTCGGGGCACCAGACGAGCCTCCGGAGTTGGGGTCTGCTTCGCAGGGTCCTCTTTGGGGCCACACTCGACCAGAGCAGTTCTCTTGTCGAGCAGTTCATTCTTTCCTGATTTCACATCTTTCCCGAATTTGGAGAGTCCCAGCCACCTTAATTGTCTTCATAAAAGCAAATTGCAACTTTGAGATGCTTTTCTCGATTTTTAGTTGGAGAACTTATTCCTGGGAGAACGCTGCACCCTCATTGTGGTTTAGATGGTCAGAGAAACTTCACCCACAATCGCGGTGTGGAATTGTTTTCAATAGCAAAAACAATGGTGCCAATTTTTGTTGACGGGTCTTTGCGTTTTGGGTTTTGATCAGCAATACCTTTTGGTAGGTCCTTAAGGCATCCCAGCTGACTTTGGGAAATTCATGGCCTGAAGCTACGTGGGATAGGTGGGTGAGGAGGTTACAAAATAATAGAACCTAGGGTGGGTGACAAAGATAATTTCAGAGTTATGTGAAAGGCATTTGGTGTTATAATTGGAGAGAGAGAATGACTTTGGACTCAGTTGGAGTTTTACTGCAATCAAACTGGAAAGACTGAAGAGGAAGTTAATGTTTTCTAGAGGAGAGATAATTTTGCAGCTTTCAAGAGGCTAGGATCAATGGATAAAAGTGACATTGACTTGCCCATAATGAAAGAAGTTCCTAAGTTTATGGAGGAATGAGCTAATATATTAAGCTTGCTTTCTCTACAATGCAGGGGCAGGTTGATCTCCAATGAGATTTTATAGAGGAATTTCCTGCATTAAATAGTCGATTGGACTAGATAATTTCTAACTATGTTCCTAATTTAAAGACTAATGTAATTCTTTGGCTCACAGTAGGACTTCCAGCAAACCACCCCGCACTATGCTTTTCTGTAACAAATGTCTTTTTTTTTTTAAAGATTTTATTGGGGAATTGGGGGAGGGGAGCAGCATTGGGGAATCGGGGAAGAGGAACAGACAAGTTGCTCTCCTTTTGTTTTTCAGTCTAGTTGTGAAGGATGTCGCTTCACTGGCCCATGTTGGTATTATCATTGCGCTCTTCTCGGGTGAGGCAGTCGCTCGCCGGCCACTGGACGGCCGCTCACAGTGGCTCTTGGCAGCTCATGTCAGCTGCCTGCCACTCACGCTGGCTGCAAACCACTTATGGTAGCTAATGGCAGCCCACTGCAGCCCTACTGCAGCGTATGCTGTTGCTGGCGACTCACAGCAGCCCAGCTCCAGGTTGAGCTGTTGTTCACCATCTTAGCTGTAAAGGGCACAGCATCACTGGCCCTCATGTGGGATCTGAACCAGGGCTGTGCTGCCCAGAGCTGGCGTCTGAAGCCAGCTCTCTCTCTCTCTTTTTTTTTAAATTTTATTTTTTTAAGCTGAGCTATCCTGCCACCTGTT
>NW_017731365.1:1427682-1429382 GCF_001890085.2 Hipposideros armiger | reverse complement strand
CTCCATACTGATTTCCATAATGGCTGCACCAATCTGCAGTCTCACCAACAGTGCACCAGGGTTCCCTTTTCTCCACAACCTCACCAGCACTTGTTTGTTGATTTATTGATGATAGCCATTCTGACCGGATAACAGTAATTTCTTTTTTTTTTTTTGAAGGTAGTATTTTCTTTTTTGTATCAAATAAATTTTGCACCATGAAAGAGGAAGGGCTTTGAAATTGAAGGAAAAATGCATGGTTTTAAATCTAGGTTGGGTGGGCACATGATTTCTTCCATTTCCAGCTGTTGTTGGTTAGTACTTCAGGTCAGCCTCTCTGTACTTTGACACCTGTATCTGACTTCCTGTCTGTAGCCTCTCAAGCCTAATTTTGATTGTGCTTGCCAAAGACGTTCTATCTCACTGATCTGCCACAGTGCTCCTGGATGAATCTTCAAAACAAAGCCCTCATCATCTGAATTTGCTGCCTGGTCAGGTGTTAACTGGGTAGTTATGGCCATGCAAATGAAAAGTGAATTTCTCTATTGGGCAGCTTTCTTTTCGTCTTCTTCCAAACTATAAGGTCCTCTAGGGCAGAAGCCATGTTCATTCCTTTAAACTTAGCACCTCATTGTTGAATATCACTACTGTCACCTTGTTCAGTAATTTCTTAATGTAATGCTTGGTTTATCTCTAATGTCTTATCGAAATTATGTTTTTCTTCAGTTGGTTCTTAGAATCAGTATCCAAACAATGTCTTGTATTATATTTGGTTGATATGTTTGTTAAGATTATTTTCATCTATATTAGTTTTGCCCTCCACTCACCCCCTTTGCTTCAATGCCATTTATTTGTTGACTAACTTGGATTTTTATTTGTTAAAAGTTTTCTCTTCCTCCCAGAGTATTGTTTTAATTACACAGTTAATGTAGAAAACCAAAATTACAGCCAAGCAAGAAGAGAAAACGAAGGAAAAATACGTACATAGATTTTCTAATAGTGTTAGTTGTCACTTGTAGTTTATTTTATCCACTTTTTTCCCTCAGTGGTGGAAGAATATCAACTTTTGTTTTGACCACGTTTTATAAAGTAGACCTGAATATTAATCTATTAAAAACTTTATCTTGAAATAATTTGACTCACATTGAATTTGCAAAAATAATACAGAGTTCCTCTGTAAATTTTCAAAATTCCTGATGGATGGTTTGGTGGACTTTATCTAGTTTTTTGATAGCTTCAAGGGAGAGGCCTATGCTAATAAAAGAGTTAATTGAAAAATACTGTCTGTTTTTGAGTGGAGAGAATTCTCTTGCCAAAAATCTTTGCTGTAAGTTTAAATTTTATGTTTGAATAATATCTTTTACTTGCATTAGTTTATGAGCTGTGCCTTTATTGACTTTTCTATTTGGGTAAATTATAAAGTGAAATTAGAGATGAATATACTAAATATTTGAAAATATGTTGAACTTTTTCATATTGGTTAATTTTTTTCAAAATGGAAATATACGGGTTTTAAAAATAACTCGTACTTGTAAAATAATTCAGGTCATTCTGAATAGAAAAGCAAGTGAAAGTCACTTAGATTCCAGCCCACCACAAAAATACACTGGTTGATTTTTTTGCCTTTAGTCTTACCAGCGCATTTTGGATATGGTGGTTTAATAGGTTAAGGTATTAAATATACATTCAAGTCTGTTAATATGTTGTGAGATAAAATTTTT
>NW_017731365.1:1414906-1424202 GCF_001890085.2 Hipposideros armiger | reverse complement strand
TGTGGCCTCTAAGCTCAAGGTGCCAAGTTCAGTCTTAGTTGCAGGTGGGCAGGTGGGCATAGCCACCATCCCATGTGGGAGTCGAACTAGGAGACTTGTTGTTAAGAGTACATGCTCTATCCACTGAGCCATCTGGGCGGCAGCTCAGCTCAAGGTGCCGAGTTCATCTGAGTTGTGGGTGGGCATAGCCCACCATTGAATAGGCAATCTTGTTGTTACACCAGCTGAGCCATCCTGCCACCTGTTGGCAGCTCAGCGACAACTCAGCTCGGGTGCAGCATCACTGGCCCATGTGGGAATTGAACAGGCGGCCTTGTTGCTCAGAGCTCGCGCTCTTAAAGCCAACTCTTAACCAACTGAGCCAGCCGCCGATGTGATTTACTTTTAAAAGGATCAATCTGGCTGTTCTTTTGAGAGTATGATGTAGGAAAAGGGCAGAGGTAGAGAGATCGATCAATTTGGAGGTTCTAGCGAATCCAAACAAGAGATGGTGGTGGCTTAGACCAGAGTGAGAGTTGTAGAATTAGTTGGATTTTGGTCATATTTAAAGGTTAGAGCTGATGATAGGTTTTGGATGAGATGTGGAGTGTGAGGGAAAGAAAAGTCAGTGGTGATTCAAGGGGTGAAAATGTGATTAGGATGGGGTCAAGAGAGAATGGTAGAAGAGGATTTGGAGACAGGGAGTGTAGACAACTATACTGAATGGTGGTTCTGTGAAAGAGTATATAGAAATGGAATGGCTGCCAGAGGCTTATGTTGGGTTAAGAGAGCTTTGTTGTTTTGAAGATGAGAGATGTAACATGTTTTTGTGCCGAAGAGAAGATTTTCATAGAGAGGAGAAAATGAGTACTTAGAAGAGATGGGGGAATTATTAGAGTTATGTCCTTGAGTAGGGGAGAAGGAATGAGAGGACACAGGTAGGAGGGTGGACCTGGTGGGGACAGTTATTTCCTTGTGTTAAAACCTCAGAACTGGAGGTTCGACTTCATCAAAGATATTTGGGAATTTTACAACCTTTTACATATTGCTATAATTCTTTGAGAATTTTTAACTCATTTTAGAAGGTTGCTAGAAATGTTAAAATGTCCTGTATCTGCCAGTAGGATTTTATTTTATTTTATTATTTGCAATTTGGTGACTCTCAGTATATTCACAGACTTGTGCAACCATCACTACAGTTAGTTTGCCAATAGTATTTTGATATATTTAAAAAAATATTTAGTGGTTAAAAAGAGGCTTATCTTGCTGTTAGAATTAAATTTATTTCTCATTTTCTTTATTTCTGTAGTGGTCTTAAATTTACCACCAGCTCCCTACCTTAAAAAAAAAAAGCTGGAAGTAAATACGTTGTTTAATTTTTCTTGTAGTGTTTTTTTTTTTTTAAGATTTTTTTATTGGGGGGAATTGGAGGGATGGGAACAGTGCTGGGGAATTGGGGGAAGGGGAACAGACAAGTTGCTGTCGTTTTGTTCTTCAGTCTAGTTGTGGAAGATGTCGCTTCACTGGTCCATGTTGGTATTATCATTGCACTCTTCCCGGGAGAGGCAGTTGCTCACCGGCCATTGGACGGCCACTAACGGCAGCTCACTCTGGCTGCTGGCTACTCATGGTAGGTCACGGCAGCCCACTGCAGCCTACGCCGTCGCTGGTGACTCACAGCATCCCAGCTCCAGGTTGAGCTGTTGTTCACCATCTTAGCTGTAGAGGGCTCAGCGTCACTGGCCCTCATGTGGGATCTGAACCAGGGTCCTGCTACTCAGAGCTGGTATTCCAAGCCAACTTGTAACCAACGTGCCACTTGGCCGGTCCATTTACTCACTACTTTTATAGTGATAGGCTGCCATTTTTCATAGACTTGTGCACTTAATCTATTCAGCGAACATGTATCACACGCTGTGTCTGTGCCCAGGGTTGTACCAAGTACTGGTGTTACAGGGAGGCTAAAGCCCTCCAAGAAGCCAGTGTATTGGTGGTAGTTGAAAACATAGAAGTAGAAGGGACTGCTGAGAGAGAGCACGTTGGGCAACAGAAGAGGCCTGGACCCTGAGAGGTAATAGTGTATAAAGACAGAGGGAGAGAGTAGAATCTATCGAAGGAGGCTAACGATGGACCAGCAAGGGATTTGGTACCTTGGAAGAAGTGTGTCATAGAAGCCAAGATATCTTTGATCTGAAAGGAAATTTTCAGACTGAAGTTTTAGATTTCAAATAGGGAAATTGAGGTCCAGTGAGTGGTGTGACTTGTCTAGGTTTCATATGAAAAACCAGTGATGGAGCTGAGTCCAGAATAAGTAACCTCTTGATTCTCAGCCCAGTGTTTTGTTTGTATCCAGGTATAAGACTTTTGTTTCAGTTATTTCTGATGGAATCTTAGATGTGTGTGTCTGTGAAGGAGGCGCTCCTGGATTTTAGCCTGTATCATTCATTTTCCCAGCAGTTTATAGCTAGTCTTTAAAAAAAATAACTTTAGACTGTAAAGCACAGAATGAGACTTTTAAAAGCCATTTAAAGAGATAACCTTTCTCACCTGTATGTAGAAAATATATTTTAAAAAATTTTATGACACTATATTCTCTATCAGATGGTTTTCAAAGGAGTTTTACAGCATTATGGTGATGAAAATTATAGTAGTTAAATTGAAATACTGTCATTTGTTCCACAGATCTAGGTCTAAAATCATATTACTTCTTTTTCTAGGGGAATGAATTTTAGGAGCAACCTTTAAAGTTTTATTACCTGTCTTCTATTATGTATACTTGTGACATTTTATAAATAATAAAGTTTGCTTTATTTCACATAAGCATATTTGAATACATGTCATGATAAGGTAACATTTCGTGAGAGAAAACATTAATATTTAAGAAATTTCAGATATGTTGTGGCTTCCTTGAATTCCTCTATTGTCATCTCAAAGATTGCTGAAGTATATTCCTGTAGATTATATTTGAAGCATCTTGAAACAGTTTTGTTTTTTTTTAAGGAAATTTTATTGGGGAACAGTGTGTTTTTCTAGGACCCATCAGCTCCAAGTCAAGTAGTTGTTCCAATTTAGTTGTTGAGGGCATTTTTCCAGGACCCATCATCGCCAAGTCAAGTAGTTATCTTCAATCTAGTTGTGGAGGGCACAGTTCCTTGGCCCATGTGGGAATCGAACTGTCAACCTTGGTGTTATGAGCCTGCGCTCTAACCACCTGAGCTAACCCGCTGCCCGAAACAGTTTATTTAAAAAAATTACTATTATAGCATTCCTTTTCTTAGAAAATATCTTCGTTTGTTAAGAAATAGCTGCTGTTTTAAATAACATGAAAATCATGTCAACTAAATCATGTATTCTAACAGCTAGAATTTTTATACTTTTAGAATCTTGATCTTATATGATACAAAGTGTTTTATTAGTAGAGAATTTATCTTTTTCACGTAAGATTTCTATTAGATTTAGTATTTTATATGGCTTTGAGTCTAAAATAGGATTAATAAATAGAAGCTCTTATCTGACTTTTCTTCTGCATAATATCTTACTGCTCTGAAAATGAGTAATTCTTAGTTAACAGAAGTATAAGTGGCATTCAAAGTTATTTTCATCTCTTCTAATTGCATCAACATTTAATATTCGTTGTTTTCTTCCTTCGTATGCTCATGACTTAGTTAACAGTTAAGATATTAAAATCACAACCTCTTTTGTAATATAAAAAACAATGTTGAGTACTTAGTTTTAAATATCCATAGTGGCAGAGATGGACTCATTTAATGATTAAGAAAAGGAAATACTTAGGAAGTGTAGGAGCACATGAGCTCCTCCCAGGAGTGTCATAGAGGAGTGTAGGGATGAAGTGTTGGATGATCAAGCCCCACACTGCACAGATAATGGGGAAATACCTCATTTTTACCCAATTTAATGTAGTGTGACATGAATGAACACATCCCTTTCTACCTAGGGCGCAGCCACATGCAAACCATTATATATTAATCTGTGTAATAACTGTATATCAGAATATTCACATTGGTATTGTGGCTCCAGCAGTCCAAGTAGTGAAACTTTTGCAATAATGTAGGCCTGAGGAAATAAAGGCCTGAGTTAGGAAGATTGTAGTAGGAATGAACTCAAGGGGACAGATGATAAATGTTATTATCATCATCTGAGAAAATATAAATTACATGAGTTAGAGACTATAGAATAGTGCATGGGAATCACGTGGAGAGTTTGTTAAACAATTTGC
The DNA here is from genome assembly GCF_001890085.2 of Hipposideros armiger. Lineage (NCBI taxonomy): Eukaryota > Metazoa > Chordata > Mammalia > Chiroptera > Hipposideridae > Hipposideros > Hipposideros armiger. Next base: position 1,419,986 of record NW_017731365.1, on the reverse strand, counting down.
TGGCTTCACCCATAGAGCTTCTGATTGAGCAGGTCTGGAGTGGGGCCTTAGAATTTGCATTTATCACATGTTCCCAGGTGATGCCGCTGTTGATAGCCCAGGAACCACATTTTGAGAATCACTGCTGTAAAGATATAGACTCTTTCCCATCTCCACATTCTCTGTATGCAATAGAAAGTCAATGGTAGCAGATGAGAATTCTAATTAAGTATTGTTGTTTTAAGATTTTATTGGGGAATTGGGGGAGGGGAACAGACGAGTTGCTGTCCTTTTGTTCTTCAGTCTAGTTGTGGAGGACGTCCCTTCACTGGCCCATGTTGGTATTATCATTGTGCTTTTCAGGGGTGAGGCAGTCGCTCGCCGGCCATCAGTCGGCCGTTCTTGGCGGCTCACAGCAGCTCAGAAAAGCTCATGCCTGCTGCCGGCCTGCCCCACTGCAGCCTATACTGTCACCAGCAACTTATGGCAGACCAGCTCCAGGTCGAGCTGTTGTTCACCATCTTAGTTGTAGAGGATGCAGCGTCACTGGCCTTCATGTGGGATCTGAACCTGTGCCCTGCTGCTCAGAGCTGGCGTCCCAAGCCAACTCCTAACCAACGTGCCACTCGGTTGGCCCTAATTAAGTGTTTTTGTGTTTTGTTTTTTTAGGCCAAGCGATGGTAGTAACAGTGATGCAACATGTCATATTGAAGTCCTAAAATCATTGGATATTGAAGAAAGCATTTGGTCCCCTAGATTTGGATTGAAGGGCAAAATAGATGTTACAGTTGGTGTGAAAATACATCGAGGTTGTAAAACGAAATACAGAGTGATGCCATTGGAACTTAAAACTGGCAAAGAGTCAAATTCTATTGAACACCGTAGCCAGGTATAAATCTTATAAGAAAATTGAATGTTTAATAGATTTAAAAATGTAGTCTGCTTTATATACTTTAGTTCAATTCAGGTAATGTTTATTTGAATTTCATATAGTACTTTTCTTTTTTTTTTTAAATGGAATATATAGTACTTTTCAATTTGTGACACATCCATAGTACTCAAATTGTTTTATAAATGTTTACATGGCTACCGCAGAAAGTTTTCTCCAGCAAAGAACTACAACAGCTGAACTTGTAAACCAGTGTTGCCAAGTTTATGCTGCCAAACTACCAGTCTAGCCAGATGCTCCTAAAAAAAAAGAAATCCTTGGTCAAGTAAGTTGGGGAAACCTAGTATGTTTGTAGATAATGATGCCCATTAGCCTGTTAAAGTTTCTGAGAAATCTTAAAGTAATATGATTTGTTTTAGGTATGTTTAATCCAATGTTTCCTAAACTTAATTTACCATGGAGCTATGGTTTTCGTGTAATTTCTACATAGGACACATCAGTGTAAATTCATTCTTTTATTCCCTACTGTTAATCTGATTATATAGATTTTTACCTAAAATGAAATATAAAACTGTCTTAATAAAGCAAAAAAAAGCTAAAAAGAAAAAAACAAAACAAAACAAAACTGTGTCTTACTATTATGTTAAATTCAAGTTGTTTATCATCTTTCCTTCTCTTTGGTAAACATAACAATCTTTTGTTGTTCTTCAAATTATCTGAAATTTATATTAATTTTAGTGACTTCTAGTAATTAACATGAATTTCTATTTTGTTTTCTAATTTTTTCCATTCCCTCTGCCCAACTCTACATTGGCAGTCCTTAGTATGTTTTAGGCACTTTTAAGCAGGCAAAGATAAAACTAAAATATAGCAATATTATTGTATTGTTATGGTATAATATAAATTGAGGGAATAACAACATAACATTTGCAATATAACTTAAATTTCCTTTTGCCCTTGGAATTTCACTTAGTTTAGCAGGTTTTATATAAAATAAGATTCAGATTCAAAATATTGAATTATATAATAAGGGATTAAAGAGTCTTTCTCTTTTTAAAAGAAATTAAATTTATTGGGGTAACATTGGTTAATAATATCAATTAATAACATTATATAAGTTTCAAGTGTTGAATTCTATAATACATCATCTTCAGCTGTATATTGCACTGTGTGCTCACCACCCAAAGTTTAGTTTCCCTCTTACACCATATATTTGTTCCCCTTTACCCTATTTGTCCTCTCCCTCAACTCTCTTCCCCTCTGGTAATCTTACTGTTGTCTGTAAATACACTTTCTCTTATTAAATCTCTTGCGTGAAAAACTTTTAAGAATAAAATAGTATTTCATGTATTAAAAAAAGAAGAGGGCCGGCTGAGTGGCTCAGTTGGTTAAGAGCTCGCTCAAGAGTTTGAGCTCTAAGCAACAGCGGTTCGAGTCCGGCCCGAGCTGAGCTGCCGCTGAGCTGCCAAGAGGTGGCAGGATGGCTCAGCTTAAAAAAAAAAAAAATAGAACAAGGGCCAAACAAATACATTGGGGTTTATGTTGTGTATTCATTATGCAAGAAACAAGGAGACACTGAAAAATAATTATGGTATTTCATTGAGTTATATAGATATTGGGGATGAAGAAAGACACAGATTTCTCCTCTTAGAAGATTTGACTTTTTCACTTTGGTATTACAGAAAAAGCTTACGTTATAAACTAACTTCAATTAAGGCAGATCTTTACTTTATAAATGGATTGTATTCCAAAAGTTCATTTGTAAGTGAGTGATGTATCATTTGAAATACGCTTTCTAAAGGAAAAATGTTATATGGAGCTGTGATTCCTAAACCCGCTCACAATAACCTATATAACTTGTGATATAATTGAATTATAATAATACTGTAAAATTTCAACCCAACTTCCTTTTATCATAATATTCAGGGAATTTCACTTCAGATATTTCCCCCTTCTCATAAGTCCCAGAAGCAGAGTCCTATGTACCTTTCCTTCTGCCTCCATTCCCATCGAGGGAAAAACTTAACACGGAAGGACCATTAATTTTGGATGACTCCCTTGGTCCACAGCCCCAAGTGTCTACTCTGTCATTTATGAATTCGCTTTAATTTTAAAAACTTTTCTTTGATATTTATGCTGTATCAGGGAACACAAGTAAGGTGCTTGTAAGAAGACATCCCAAAACATGCTTCACAGGCCCAAATGTTGATGCAACATCCCTTCATAAGAATCTTGTGTTTACAGATAAATTTAGTATATCATGCTAAAATATCAAACTTTGGTGTGATTATTTCTTAAGACTGAAATTTTCCACATTTTACTTCTTAGATATTTGAGGTTACCTTAAGTATTTCTGTAAATGTCCTTGATCATTGAGGTATCTGGAATTGTATTCTCTTTGCAAAATTTATATGTTGGAAATTTCTTCTATATTTCTATTACTTGCTCATTGCACAAGCACCACTATTTTTGGCAGGAGCAAAAGAACAAAAACCAATGAGATTTAATTCATTTTTGTTTTTTTGTAAGCCTGTCTTGTGATCTTGATGAGTTTGTAGATATAGTTAATATTTATGCTGCAAATAATACTTTTTGCCTTCTATACATTTTTTTTTTCCTTTTAGATTTTTATTGGGGAATTAGGGGAGGGGAATAGAGTTGGGGAATTGGGGAAGGGGAACAGACAAGTTGCCGTCCTTTTGTTCTTTAGTTTAGTTGTAGAGGACGTCGCTTCACTGACCCATGTTGGTATTGTGATCATGGCACTCTTCCTGGCTGAGGCAGATTGGTTGCCGGCCATTGGATGGCAGCTCACTCTGGCTCATGGCAGTTCACGCCGGCTGCCTTCCGCTCATGGTAGCTTATGGCAGCCCAGCTCCAGGTTGAGCTGTTGTTCACCATCTTAGCTGTAAGAGGACACAGTGTCAGTGGCCCTCATGTGGGATCCGAACCGGGGCTCTGCTGCTCAGAGCAGCCGTCCCAAGCCAACTCCTAACCAATGAGCCACTCAGCTGGCCCGTTGCCTTCTATAAATTAATTATTATATTATATTTTAAATATAGTTTAGGAAACGAGAATATAATTATAATTTGACTTTATTCTTAGGCGTGTTAATTATTACTTATCTTGGTATTTTGTAATTTTATGACGTAAAGACTGGGTGTTCATAAATCATTTAATATTTTAATCTTGGAGCTTGCTTGGAAAACAAATTAACTTGTCAGGTTGTATATGACTAGCTAAATGACTTTTGCTGCTAAGGTGTTTTCATGAACTTAAGGAGCTATTTCTAACTGTGTTAGATGTTTTCTCTGAGGAGCACATAAACCTAGTGTAGTTAATGAAGCTTCATGCCCCAGGAAAAACAGTAAATTCTGTAGTTAGTCTCATTTAGTTGTCATAGTAATTATGAGAAAAATATGCTTTTTAGTGTTTAGTTAACTTATTTTAAACAGGAAAAAGTGTCTAAAGACTGTTAACTTCAAAATGCAAAACATAAACAACATTTAAAAAAATGTAAAACATAGTTTAATTTCCCTCTTTAATTTACTGGAAACCCAAATATTTCCTGTCTAAGAAAAATTTGAAATATTTCTTTATTGTCTGTAAAACTGAGAAGCATAAACTATGTTTTGTGGAAATTAAATATTTGACATTGAATTTATTGTGTTACCTTTACTAATTTTGCTCTTGTTATTTTCAAAATGAAAATAGCTTAACTGACCTTTTGATTTTAAAATGACAGTATGTGTTGATTGCAAAACATGTATGGAAACATAGAAAGGTAAAGTTGTATTTGACAATTTGACAAAATGGACAATATTTTCACAGCTTGTCCTGTACACACTGCTAAGTCAAGAGAGAAGAGCTGATCCAGAAGCCGGACTGCTTCTCTACCTCAAGACTGGCAACATGTACCCTGTGCCTGCCAAGCATCTTGACAAACGAGGTTGAGCTGTTGTTTCCTGATTGTACTTCTCTGGGTTTTGCTATTTTGTTTGTTTGGTTGTTTGTGTTTTCCTTCAACTTTTGGTGATGCAGGCATACCTCGGAGGTACGCAGGTTCAGTTCCAGACCACCACAATATAACGCAAATATCGCACGCAGTAAAGCGAGTCACACGAATTTTTTGGTTTCTCAATACATATAAAGGTTTTGTTTACATGATACTGTCATTTGTAAGTGTGCAATATCATTTATCTAAAAAAAAAA
>NW_017731365.1:1411517-1413116 GCF_001890085.2 Hipposideros armiger | reverse complement strand
TAGGCATTTTGAATATAATACAACTTTTCCTAAATGGTGTTTCAAGAAGTCTTCCACTTTGTAGTTGCTATTTTAATTTCAGGCCTTTTGTAGTTAAAAACAGGGAAATTGGTTCTGTCAGATACAGCTTGGTATGAGCCAATGGACTTTTCTTATGAACAGTCATATGTATTTATACAATCATAGGGCAGTGAAAGTTTTGAAGGACACAGAAAAGTAGTTAGATGTGAATACAGACTAGGAAACAAGAAACAAATCAGAACTAAAATCCTAATTCAGCCTGAAAATTCACTTAAAGAACTTGTAAAACTATTTTATCAAAGGTTTTCTTAATGGCAGAGGACTGTTAATCATGGGAAGTCTGGGCCTATAGTACATTTTCTTTGAAATCTTATGTTTTATTTTCAATGTTTTGTAGGCTGTCCTATGACATATTTGTTTCTATAAGAAAATGTAAAAATTAGTATTAAGCAAAATTGACACTCCACATGATTCTCTTTGTTTTTATGTTGTCTTTCTTATGGCACAGATGTAGATGTACAAACGTTGTGATTTTAAGAAATGGAGTTGTACGAAGGGCCAAAACTTGCTGTGTATACTCTAGTCTTAGAGTATACCAAGCTTTAGTTATTAGGGGGATAGTCATTGAAGGTAAAATAATGCAGTATTGAGTTACATATGCATTTTGTTTTGTAAATAGCCATTTGACTTGTGAAATGTTAAAATGACTTTTAAAGAAAATTAGGGGCTGTAGATAAGTTATGATGATCATCATATATTGTATTTATCTTAGAAATACCTCATTACATAGCCAGCCCATGGAATGTTTTATTATATACACATCTTTGACTTGGAGCTTTACTTTTAGAGCAGTTGAACAACAGATGGATGACAATTCAATCCCGATTGGCATGCTGCCCAAAATAAAAGAAGAAACCCAGCATCTAAAGCTTACACACTTAGAGTATTTTAGCCTTTGGTGTCTAATGTTAACCCTGGAGTCACAATCTAAGGATAATAAAAAGAATCACCAAAATATATGCTTAATGCCTTCTTCAGAAATGTAAGTGGTCTATTTAATACAGTAAAATTTCAATAATTTGGATTAGTTGGTGGGATGTCATTTGGAATTCATGACAAATACAGGTTATGTAGCATGTTAAAGATACGTAATTCCGTATATTCGTGCTAACTCCAGATGGCTATCAATGAATTGTTTCTAAGTAGAGCATCATTTGTTAGCTATTTTCAGTAGGATAAATATGCCTCAAGAAATCTCATTTTAAAAATTATTAGTAAATACTTTTTTATCAGTGAAAAGAGTATAAATTTGAGTATACTATAAGGTGAATTTTAGCATATTAGTAGAGTGTAAATTAATTAAGTTTTACTTATATAATTAAATACTGGTATTTAAAAGTTTACAATGTCACTCCAACAAATTTAATTTTTAAAAAGTTTATATATTTAGTAATGTTTTGTAGTCTTCATTTATTTTTACACAATATTTAGAGGTAATATGTTATCACTCTCATAGGCACATGAGGAAAAAAAAGTTGATGCACTCCTTTCAAGAAGCATGCCTATTGTGGCATATAA
>NW_017731365.1:1405667-1409172 GCF_001890085.2 Hipposideros armiger | reverse complement strand
TGTAAAGACAGTTTGTGATGGACAATATTTACATACTTTTCAACACAAAAATGGTGCCATGCCTATCACAAATCTAATGGCAGGTGACAGAATTATTTTAAGTGGAGAAGAGAGAACACTATTTGCTTTGTCTAGGGGATATGTGAAGGAGATTAACATGACAATGGTAACCTGTTTATTAGATAGGTAATGAAATACTCCTTTTGGAGGAGAGCTTAATTGATGTATAAATCGCATTCCATATAGTTCATCCATTTAATGTGTACAATTCAGTGGTATTTAGTGTATTCATAGATTATACAACCGTCACTAAAATAAATTTTACAACTTTCATCACCCCAGAAAGAAGCCCTGTACCCTTTAGCAGTCACTCCCTCAGCCCTAGATAACCACCAGTTTCCTTTCTGTCTCTATAGATTTTATTTTTTATTTTTTTATGCTGAGCCATCCTGCCACCTGTTGGCAGCTCAGCAGCAGCTCAGCTCAGGCCAGAAATCGAACTGCTAGTTGCTAAATGCTCACACTCTTGAGCAAGCTCTTAACCAACTGAGCCACTCGGCTGGCCCCTGTCTCTATAGATTTACCTGTTCTGAACATTTTATATAAAGGGGATCACAATATGTGATCTTTTGTGACTGGCTTTTTTCCACCTAGCTTAACTGTTTGTGAGGTTCATTTTCATGTGATATGTATAAGTATTTTATTTCTCTTAAAAACTTAAGGTAAAATTCACATAACATAAAATTGACCATTAACCATTTTAAAACTCAGTTCAGTGGCAGTTAGTACATTCACAGTATTGTGCAACCATCACCTCTGTCTGGTTCTTAAGACACTTTCATCACCCTGAAAAGAAACGTCATATCCATTAAGCAGTCACTCCCTACTCACCTTTCCCTCCAGCGCCTGACAGCAACTAATTTTTCTGTCCCTATGGATTTATCTATTCTTGGTATTTCATACAAATAGAATCATATAATATGTGACTTTTTTTTTGGTCTGGCTTCTTTTACTTAGCATAATGTTTATGAGGTTCATCCACATTACAGCATTTATCAGTCCCTCATTTCTTTTTATAGCTGAATAACATGGTGGTATGTGGCTAGACCCCATTTTGTTCATCCATTCACCAGCTGATGGGTATTTGAGTTGTTTCCAGTTTTTGGATGTTATGACTAGTATTGCTTTAAGTATTCACATACAAATTTTTATGTTAATATATTTATTTCTCTTTGTTGATATCTTGTAGTGGAATTGCTGGGTCAGGTTAAATACAAAATACTAATTTTGCATTTAGCATTTTGAAGACCTTCCAAACTGCTCAACTTTTTAGTACATCACATTCCATAGTGCTGTGGATATAGTCTTATCTAATTTTCTTAACCACATGTATGGCAGGCAGGATAGATACTGTGTTAACTATAAAGCTATTTCTCCTTGGCACTCTGGGTACTCACCATTTTGTTCTTTTTTTCTTCTTATTTTCAAGAAAATGTTGTTTTCATTTATAGTTGCACTATAAAGTATATCTCAGTTAAAACAAAGTGGGTTGATTTAAAGAAAAATTGTAAGTAAATAGTAGAATAGTTGGTATGAAATTTTGTGGTAGAGACCAACATCCATATTGCCCCCTTTCTGTACTCTCAGCCTTCCTTGCATTTCAGCCAAACATGCATCGCCATTTCTTTCTTTCTTTCTTTTTTAAAAATTATACTGGAGAAGGGGAACACTGTGTCCAGGACCCATCAGCTCCAAGTCAAGTTGTTGTCCTTCAATCTTAGTTGTGGAGGGCGCAAACTGAGCTCCAAGTCCAGTCACTGCTTTCAATCTTAGTTGCGGGGGGCACAGCCCACCATTCCGTGTGGAAGTCAAACAGGCAACCTTGTTGTTAAGAGCATACGCTGTCACCAACTGAACGGCTGCTCAGCTCAACGTGCTATGTTTAGTCTTAGTTGGGGGGGCGGGGGAAACGTAGCTTACCATCCCATGCGGGAGTTGAACTGGCAACCTTGTTAAGAGCACGTGCTCTCACCAGCTGAGCCATCCTGCCACCTGTTGGCAGCTCAGTGGCAGCTCACCTCAGGTGCAGCTCACTGGCCCATGTGGGAATCCAACCGGCGACCCTGTTGCTCAGAGCTCGCGCTGTAATCAACTGCGCCACCCCGCCTTTCTACCATTTCTTAATGGATGGAATTCAGCAACTGGATGAAGTGACTTCTGGGTAACTGCAGTGATAATGTCCAGGCTTGTTCACTACCAATCAGTAATCCTAGTTAAGCTGTAACCAACCCTAGTTTATGTTTCATGATATGGGAGTATGAGCCACAATATTTGTGTTGTTTATTAGGAGATTCTGCAGTCCCTTGCAGTATTTGTTTAGTGACTACCATGTATGAGGTGTGTTGCAAATCCTTGTGGGTAGACAAATATGTGAATATATTTTCAGTCTCCTATGACAAGTGTTCAAATAGATGGGAACACCAAGAAGAGGCATTTAACCCAATTTTAGGAGTCTTAGGGAAGGCTGTTTGAAAGAGGTCATCCTGGATCTTCACCATCCTGTGGATTAATAAATTAGCCTGGTGAAGCAATGTGGGAATAGTATACCAGACAGAGGGACATGATACGTAAAGCCGTGATGGTGTGATAGAGTATGAAGTGGAGTATACAGGAAAGTGCAGGGAATTGTTTCTGGAATGTAAAAGATAAAGAAGGGAGTGAGTGGAGAGGCCAGGTTATAGAAGGTCTTATATAACATGTTAAGAAGTTTTGACTTTATTTATTCAAATGTATTGAAGAATTTTAAGCAGAGAATGATAATAATCAGACTTCCTTTTTTCTGTGGATATACTATGGAGAGCCGAGTTAATTAATGGAGGCAAAACTAAAAGCAGAGAAACCAGGAGACTGTTGTAGTGGCCCAGGCTAGAGGTGATTGAGGGCAGGATAGGTTTGTCAGAGAGAAGTATTTAGAAGGTAAAACTGGCTGGCATTTGGATACTCATTGGACATGCAGGTTGGAAAGAGGGAGAGGGAAGGAAGAAGGCAGCCATGTAGACGAAGTACTGTTAACTGACTGAGGTTAACAGAAGGAAGATACAGTTCTGCAGGGACTAAGAGTTGTTTAGTTTCAAATATGTTTAGCTTTCATAACCCAGGTTTTAACCAGTGGAAAGATCTTGCTGCCTGTTGGATATCCGAACTGGAAGCTTGGGTGGGGAACCAGGTAGGAGAGGAATGTGAGGCTAGGCAGAAAGCATAGGACCAAAGGGAACATAAAAGAAGGAGCAGTACAGAGGACCAGGAAGGGGACCTTAGAGGTCCCCAGGGCTTTAGGTGTTGCTAGAGGAGCGGTAGAAGGCTTCAGGAAAGAGACCTATACTCCAGGTTGGAGGAGTGGGGAGCCATGTGCCCAGGATCCTTCCTGGGGTAGTGAGCCCGGGTTAGATTTCAAGGCCCAGTGAATTGTCAGCAAATGTAGGTTCCTGAATATTACTTTCTTTAA
>NW_017731365.1:1399152-1404192 GCF_001890085.2 Hipposideros armiger | reverse complement strand
GGAAGGGGAACAGACAAGTTGCTGTCGTTTTGTTCTTCAGTCTAGTTGTGGAGGACGTTGCTTCACTGGCCCATGTTGGTATTATCATTGCTCTCTTCCCGGCCCACTGCAGCTCTACTGCAGCCTACGCTGTTGCCGGCGACTCAAGGCAGCCCAGCTCCAGGTTGAGCTGTTGTTCACCATCGTAGCTGTAGAGGGCGCAGCATCACTGGCCCTAATGTGGGATTGGAACCGGGGTCCTGCTGCTCAGAACTGGCATCCCAAGCCAACTCTTAACCAATGTGCCACTTGGCTGGCCCAGTACTAATATATTAACATCATTAATAATGATAATAATGCCATGTTATTTTCTTAAAATATTTTGGCTTTATAAATTTAAAAAGAGTTACTTGGCTCAGCTTTTAGATATGCTTCCTATTAAACTTTCTAATTCTATTAGAAAAATATAAGCATGTTAAAAATTATCTGAAATAAAAAGTAATGCTGTTTACCTTTTTCTTATTCTTTATTAGGTAAGAATTCTCTATGCCTGTGGTTTTAGTGTTTTGTTGACCAGTTATACACACTCTGCTGTTGACAACATTCTTTTGAAGTTAGCGAAATTTAAAATAGGATTTTTGCGCTTGGGTCAAACTCAGAAGGTACATCCAGATATCCAGAAATTTACAGAGGAGGAAATTTGCAGATCAAAATCCATTAACTCTTTAGCTCTTCTAGAAGAACTCTACAATAGTCAAGTAAGTAATAAGTATGGTATAACAATGCTGACAGTAATTTTTGTGGCCAGACTGAGGGGAGAAACAGCACTCTGGAAAATTCAGTTGCATTGACCAAATTTACACGTGATCAACTCATATAAACCACAGGACCAGTTTACTAATTTATTGTTTGCTGTTTGCTTCTGAACTGAAATGAGGTTTTTGGTTTATTATTTAGGGATTCCCACCTTCTAGTTTAAAATAACCTAGTAAAGGAAAACTGTTTCTCTCTACTCACAACACTTTATTTTTTTTTAAGATTTTATTGGGGGAATTGGGGAAGGGAACAGTGTTGGGGAATTGGGGAAGGAGAACATTGTGTTTTTCCAGGACCCATCAGCTCCAAGTCCAGTCGCTGTCGGCAGCTTGCGGCCGCCCAGCTCAAGGTGTCGTGTTCAATCTTAGTTGTGGGGGGGCACAGCCCCTCATCCCATGTGGGAGTCAAACCGGCAGTCTTGTTGTTAGGAGCATGTGCTCTCACCAGCTGAGTCATCTTGCCACCTGTTGGCAGCTCAGTGGCAGCTCAGCTTGGGCTCAGCGTCACTGGCCCATGTGGGAATCAAACTGGCGACCCTGTTGCTCAGAGCTCGCGCTCCAACCAACTGAGCCATTTGGCCGGCTCTCACAACACTTCTGACACTAACAGCCTGGAGTTAGTGCAGACCCTACAGTTTAAGCGCTTAGTCCCACAAGACTGCTTCCACTTCAGTACTCAGTTGTAAGTCCAGGCCTCCTGTGCTTTGTCTGAACAACCAGCTATAAATCAGATTACCATGACCCACTCCTTGGATTCAGCAATTCACTAGAATGGCTCACAGAACTGAAGAAAGTGCTTTACTTACTATCACTGGATATATTATATAGGATACAGTTCAGGAACAGCCAAATGGAAGAGATGCACAGGGTAGGGTATGTGGAAAGGCTCCGGGAGCTTCTGTACCTGCTCCACGTGAACACCCTCCTGTGTTAGATCTTTTGTTTTGTTGCACGGGTCCATGAGACTTCCTTATTATTTTTCTCCCCAGTGTTTTCTCTCTGTTACTCAGACTATAATTTCTATTTTTCTTAATTTTTTTTTTTCAATTGCATTTGACATTCAATATTCTATTAGTTTTGGGTGTACAACATAGTGATTAGACATTTATAGAATTTACAAAGTGATCCCCTGATGAGTCTAGTACCCATTTGGCACCATACACAGTTATTACAACATTATCGACTATATTCTCTATGCTGTACTTTATGTCCCCCAGACTATTTTGTAACTGCCAATTTGTACTTCTTAATCCCTTCATCTTTTTGACCCAGCCCACTAATAATTTATATTTTTCTATGTCTCTGTTCACTGATTCTTTTTTTTGTCTCCTGCTTTTGAGCCTATTCTATGATTTTATTAAATTTCAGTTATTGTATTTTCAGTTTTAAAATTTCCATTTGGTTCTTTTATCTTTTTCTTTGCCGAGACTTTCTATTTTGTTGAGACTGTCTATGTTTTCATTTGATTCAGGCGTGTTCATAATTGCTCATTGAAATATTTTTATCATGCTGCTTTAAAATTTTGCTCCTGTAATTTTAACATCACTGTCATCTTGGTGTTGGCATCTATTGATTTGGTTTTTTTTTCATTTAGTATGAGATTTTCCTGGCTCTGTGTATAACGAGTGATTCTGGATGAAACCTGAGTGTTTTTGTGTTACATTATTTAAAACTTGTATTAGCTGGCTTCCTCTGACACTACGCTGGTAGGGCAAGTGGGTAGGCCACCTCATTACTGCCAGGTGGGACTTGAAGTCCAGCTTCCTCACCGGCCTCTTAACACATGAGATGGGTGCCCCTCCTTACTGCTAGATAGGGAAGGAAGTCGAAGCTCCCCAAGCAGTCCCCATTGACATTGCGGGTGGGGGCTTATTACCAGTCAGCAGGGTGTAAGTCCTGGCTCCTTACTTGGCCCTCTCTGAACTACCCAGGTAAGGTATTGGGGAGCCTTATTATATAGCTTCAGGACGGCTGAAATCTAGGCTCCCCATTTGGCCTCTGCTGGGGATTGGAATGAGGGCTCAGTTTCTTCTGTGGTGTATGGCTAGAGTAGAGTGGTTCTTGTATAAAACTTTTCCGTCTACAACGCTTTCCCTTTCCTGTTGCTTTGGCTTTTGTTGGAGCTTTTTTTTTTGTCTATACCCATTGGTGTTCTTGGCTTGCTAGCTTTCACATCTGGGCTATATGAGGTGAAAAGAAAACTTAGGGAGCAAACCACTGGGATGTTCCTTGGGTCCCAAGATTCCTAGCTTGTCAACCTTTTCTCCACCTTTCAGATTTCTTATGTTTGTTTTATATATAATGCCCAGGGTTTTTAGTTGTGCTCTGTGGGAGAAATAAGGAAAAGTACTCCATCTTTCCAGAAGTCCTAGTTGACATTAAAAAAAAACATTAACAACTTGCTGCCTCTTGAGTGTTTCAGATTTCTATTTGGAAATATCCAAATTTGAGCATTGTTATAGTGCTTGGAAGATTTACTTGATTTTTTTCAATTTGTAGTAAAAAATTAAGTTTTTTTTTTTGCATGCTGTAAATATTTCAGAATTAAATAATATTGGGTGATTCGTGTTATTGGGGACAAAAACTTTTTTTTGATCTTTTAATTTCAAAAATGGGAAAAACAAGGTATATTTCTTGGATACACTAAATGATCTGTTTTGTTTTTAGCTTATAGTTGCAACTACATGTATGGGAATAAATCATCCAATATTTTCTCGTAAAGTTTTTGATTTTTGTATTGTGGATGAAGCCTCTCAAATTAGCCAACCGGTTTGCTTAGGGCCACTGTTTTTCTCACGGAGATTTGTGTTGGTGGGAGATCATCAGCAGCTTCCTCCCCTGGTGCTAAACCGTGAAGCAAGGTAAGCAGATGTTGAAGTTTTAATTTTAAACTATTGGGTTGTTGGAAAAGTCATGATTCGGGCCGGCTGAGTGGTGCGTTAAGAGTTTGCTTGGAAAGCCAGCTCTGAGCAGCAGGGCCCTGGTTTGGATCCCACATGAGGGCCAGTGACACTGTACCCTCTACAACTAAGATGGTGAACAACAGCTCGACCTGGAGCTGGGCTGCTATAAGTTGCTGGTGACGGCGTAGGCTGGAGTGGGGCAGGCCGGCAGCTGGGTGAGCTTTTGTGAGCTGCCATAAGCTGCTGTGAGCGGCCGTCCAATGGCCAGNTTACCCCACTTTCCTAAGAATATTACTAAAAGCATTTTGTTTTCTTTTCAGCCAAAAACTTCGAGATTTAATCATTGACTTTCGTGAACCTCAGTTTATATCCTACCTCAGTTCTGTTCTTCCACACGATGCAAAAGATACAGTTGCCTGCATTCTAAAAGGTATGTGTAATCAGCATGTCTGCTGCCATTACTTTTTCTTGGTTCTGCTTATAATTTAATCTATATTATAGTCTATTGTTTTAATAATTTATATGCAGTTATAGTTTTTAGACAGTCTTTGGAAGCAGTTGACGTATGTTCTTAAGCATCACCATATTTACTTACTTTGAAAAAATGTATTGAAGAACAAACTTGAATAGAGACTGCTTTTATAAGATGGTGAACTTGCTCTTTGAAATTCAACACTCTTTTTCCTGTTATTTTAAAATTTAAATGTAGGTTTGAATAAGCCTCAGAGGCAAGCAATGAAAAAGGTACTTCTTTCAAAAGACTACACACTCATCGTGGGTATGCCTGGAACAGGAAAGACAACTACAATATGCACTCTTGTAAGGTTATTATTCTTTTGCTTAGAAACTAAATATTGAAATCAGCTTCTCCTTAGTTCAGAGAATGTGATGGTGATATCAAAAGGGCTGAATTTTCAATTAAAGTGCTGTTGTTTCAAAGTAACTTTTTAGAATGATATGAGAAATAGAAAAGCTAAATCACAAATAGTTGTCATCATGTTGTAGATTTCTTGCATTTAGGATTTTCTAAGACCTCTTTCTATTGGTGGTATGTGTATCATTGTATATTTTCCTTCTCTTTAAAAAAATGATCAATTATACAGAGGTGGTTAAAATACATTTTTCTTGGATTGTTTTTCATATCAGTAAATTTCTGAGCAGTCTTAGAATAATCATAATGATGGCAGCAGATATTTATTGATTAATAATGCATGCCAGGCACTATTTAAAGTTCATACATATTTAATGTTATTGTCAGTAATGGTATATATATATATACACACCATTTTATATATATATATGTGTGTGTGTGTGTATAAAATTATATATATATATGTATATAT
>NW_017731365.1:1383423-1393212 GCF_001890085.2 Hipposideros armiger | reverse complement strand
GTCCCAAGCCAGTTCTTAACCATCGCGCCACTCGGCCGGCCCATTAGATTCTTTTTAAGGGACAGTTACAGTACACTGATAAGCCTGAATTTGTGTTGACAGAGCTCTTGGCATGAGTGAAAGCTTATTCAAGAGGCTGGAGCGGAATAAAAATGCTGTTGTACAATTAACTGTGCAGTACAGAATGAACAGGTATTTGTGACAGACAGCTATGCATGATTTTCATGTTTGTTTTCATCTATTAAGACTAAAGTTATTTTTGTAATTCTCTTAGTCAAATTATGTCCTTAAGTAATAAACTGACATATGAAGGAAAGCTGGAGTGTGGATCAGACAAAGTGGCCAATGCAGTGATAAACCTACCTAACTTTAAAGATGTGAAGCTGGAACTGGAGTTTTTTGCTGATTATTCTGAAAATCCTTGGCTGGTTGGCGCATTTGAACCAAACAATTCTGTTTGTTTTCTGAATACAGACAAGGTAAAAAAAACCCAAAAGTTTTCTTTAGTTTTTCTCCTTTTATTATTGAAATTTCTCAGTTTTCAGTACAAGTGCTTCATTACAGCTACTGATTTAAAACTAGTGTATTTCTTGTACTTAGCTGAAACACAACTGATTTTTTTTTTTTTTTTTTTTCCTTTGGGTAGACACAGTATCTTTGCGAGCAGGTTTATTCTGGGGATTGTTAGATGTCAAAATTGACTTTGGAAGTAAAGCTAGAAAGTGAACTCAAGTGTATAATTACATTTCCTAGAAAAGAAATTGATACTGTCAAAGGTCTGGGTTTACAAATGGACAGAAGACACGATAAATTGATATTCTTGTCTTTTAAAGACCTTTTTTTAAAAAAATATAGACTTTATTTTCTAGAGCAGTTTTATTTAGGTTCACAGCAAAATTGAGCTGAAAGTACAGAGATTTCCCATATACCTTCTGCCCCACAAATGTACATGAAGACCTCTTTACAAACTTGTCATTAAACAAAAATCTTCACAAGGGCTTTAAATGACTTAACTATTATTTCTAGGAACTAAGAACAAAAATTCGACCCTGTATTCCTACAGTTTCTTTTATATAGTGCTTCTTAGCATTGATTTGGCAGTCTTTACATAAATTCCAATAAAAATATAGGGGTCAATTATATGTATGCATATTACTCAGAAATAATTATATCTTTTGTTATTAAGATGGTTGGAATCGGCTGTTTGTTAAAAATAGGGCCTCACCATGAGCACCTGATGAAATTTTCATTTTCTTAGGTATTGCCCTAAGCATTTCAGGTTCCAGAATTAATACCTAGGGGTAGGCAGGCTGTGGGAAATGTATTCAGGTAAACTGATCTCACAAATGACTGCTTTTATAAACCACAATTTCAATTTATTAGTTATAATTTACAATTATTTACCTCACTAATGACCACTCAGAATCTTTATTTTTTGCTACTTCAGGTTTCCTCTTTCTTAGCGTCAGGAGTCCAAATAAGTTGTATTAAAAATAATCGAGGCTACTTAGTTAGGGATGATGTAGGAGCAAAATAGTCTTGGAGAGTTTCACCAGGTAGAAACTGGGGAATTTTCATCGGTTCCATTATTTGTATAAAAGGCAAGAAAGATATAAAAAGAACACAGATATTAGAGCCAGTTCTAAGTGTGATTCCTAATGCCATGATTTATTGTGAGGCCTTGGGCAGGTTACTTATCTTTTCTGACCTTTAATTTCTTAAAATGGGGGATAACATAGTAAATCATGAGAAGCCCATGTGGTTGGCCTTCACAGAGATTTTTGTCTGAACTGTAGCATGTTTAAGGTGGTTGCCTCTTGGTGGCTTTCTGAAAGTAAAGAATCTCATTGATTTTTGTTAATTCTTTTACCTTCAACTGGTAAGATGAAGATATTTTTCATTTGTCCCCTCAACTGGTAGTAGAGTCTCTATGGCTACCTGTGTACTCTTAACTTTAGAGATTGTTTTACAAACAGGATGCGTGTTTTTCTATTTAGGTTCCAGCACCAGAACAAGTTGAAAAAGGTGGTGTGAGCAATATTACAGAAGCTAAACTCATAGTTTTCCTGACCTCAATTTTTATTAAGGTAATTTAGAATTTCATTTTGAGGGCTAATTAACATTAGTAGAGTAATACAATTAATATTAGTGCAAAGTAACAGAATGTTAGAATGCAAGGACTTTAAGATTAGCATTAACCTTTGTTTATTAAGATAAGTGGACAAAAAAGCCTGATTGTTTTTGTTTCATTTTGAGAAAATTTATCTGAAACATGTAATTTTTTTATAATGGTATTTTGGGTTTCCATTTAGGATTACTTTTTGGAACATCAGGTAATTCTGATTGTGTCAATATATGCTGTAGTCAGTATGATTGGGGATTGGAAACTTAAGTGTAAGGGATGGCAGAAAGTGAAATGTATTCCTTTATACTTTTTTTTGGTATGGCAGCATTGTTCTAGTGGCATGAAAACCATTATACTGCTACCAACCTCTAAAAACCAAGGGAGCAATGTGTAAGGAATTTATTTCATCTCAGGAAATATGGGTATAGATTTAGAGCAAATTCAATAATTGTATTTACTCCTTGCCAATAGGAATGTCTATTAAGTTGGGTACATTATGTAGTAAACGTTTAATTTAATAAATTTAGTAAAGCTTAAATAACAAAAATCAGTATTTTTCATTTTAAATTGTATCCTTTTCTGTTTAGGCTGGATGTAACCCCTCTGATATTGGTATCATTGCACCATACAGGCAGCAATTAAAGATCATCAACGACTTATTGGCACATTCTTCTGTTGGGAAGGTGGAAGTTAATACAGTAGACAAATACCAAGGAAGAGACAAAAGTATCATTCTAGTATCTTTTGTTAGAAGCAATAAAGATGGAACTGTGAGTCAGTTGTACTTTCTGCTGATTTGTCTGGGACATTTTTTTCCTCTTTTAAAAAAAAAATTGTGGTAAAAACACAGAACATAAAATTTACCATCTTAACTATTTTTAAGGGCACAGGTCAGCACTGTGAAGTATATTCAAAATGTTGTGCAACAGATCTCCAGAACTTTTTCATTTTGCAAAATTGAAACTCTTTACCCATGAATAACAAATCCCTAATTCCTTCTCCCTCCAGTCCCTGGCAACCACCATTCTTTCTGTAAGTGGAATTCTATAATATTTGTCCTTTTGTGACTGGCTTATTCCACTTAGCATAATGTCCTCAAGATTCATCTATGTGGTAGCATGCATCAGAATTTCCTTCATTTTAAAGGCTGAATATTTTATTTATCTATTCACTCATCAACAGAATTTGGATTGTTTCCACCTCTTGGCTATTGCATTTGGGGCATTTTAAACGTAAAATTTTCCTTAGATATACTTTCAGATTTATAGATAATTTCAGGTTTTGTTTTGTTTTTTGTATTTTTACCTCTCCTTGATTCATTTTTCTTGACTATGTTATATCTCCATATGGTTTTTAAAATATATGTAGTAAAAAGTCTCTCTTTTACACTGTTCTTCTTCTACTCAGTTCTTATCCTCACAGATAATCACAGATTTGGTTTTTTTGGATAAACTTTTAGAGTTTCCTATGCAAATACAAGCAGATAGGAATCAGTATTCATAGTTCCCTCCTTCTTACACAGAAGGTAATGTGTACACTATTCTGGACTTTGATTTTTCCACTTAATAAAATAGCTTGGAGATCTGTTCTTAGAATTGCATAGTTTTCCATTGTATATATGTGTCATGGTATATTTAATCATTCCTAAGTCTTTTTTTTTTTAAGATTTTATTGGGGAATTGGGGAAGGGGAACAGCATTGGGGAATCGGGGAAGGGAAACAGATAAGTTGCTGTCCTTTTGTTCTTCAGTCTAGTTGTGGAGGATGTTCCTTCAGTGGCCCATGTTGGTATTATCATTGTGCTCTTCCCAGATGAGGGAGATTGGTTGCCTGACATTGGACGGCCGCTCATGGTGGCTCTTGGCAGCTCACGCCGACTGCCAGCCACTCATGCTGGCTGCCAGCCACTCACGGTAGCTTATGGCAGTCCCCTGCAGCCTATGCCGCCACTGGCAACTCACGGCAGCCCAGCTCCAGGTTGAGCTGTTGTTCACCGTCCTAGCTGTAGAGGGCGCAATGTCACTGGCCCTCATGTGGGAACCAAACCGGCAGCCCTGCTGCTCAGAGCTGGTGCTCCCAAGCCAACTCTTTTTTTTTTTTAAAGATTTTTATTGGGAAATTGGGGGGATGGGAACAGTGCTGGGGAATTGGGGGAAGGGGAACAGACAAGTTGCTGTCGTTTTGTTCTTCAGTCTAGTTGTGGAGGACGTTGCTTCACTGGCCCAAGTTGGCACCATCATTGCGCTCTTCTCTGGCGAGGCAGATCAGTCGCCGGCCTCTGGACGGCCGCTCACTGCGGCTGCTGGCCGCTCACGCTGGCTGCTGGCCACACACGGTAGCCCATGGCAATCCACTGCCACAGGGACTGCAGCCCACGCCGTCGCCGGCGACTCATGGCAGCCCAGCTCCAGGTTGAGCTGTTGTTCAGCATCTTAGCTGTGGAGGGCAGTGTCACTGGCCCTCATATGTGGGATCCGAACCGGGGCCCTCTGGCCCAAGCGAGTTCTTAACCATCGCGCCACTCGGCCGACCCCCAAGCCAACTCTTAACCAATGAGCCACTTGGCCGGCCCCTGTTGAATCTTTTTTGCAATATATGTTTTTAAAAGTAATAAAATTGTTAAAGACAAACTGTTCTTTGCCAGAACAAACTCAAATATACAAGAAAACTCAAATAATTGAAAATTGTATTTCTTTCAGCTTGGTGAACTCCTGAAAGATTGTCGACGTCTTAATGTTGCTATAACCAGAGCCAAACATAAACTGATTCTCCTGGGATGTGTGCCCTCACTGAACCGTTATCCTCCTTTGGGTAAGCTACTTCATCATCTAAATTCAGAAAAATTGATATCCTTTTTGTTTTGTATATTGTCACATTTGATCGTGCTATTTTGAGTACTTTATTTATGTACTTGTAGAAATTAAAACTCAGTGTCTTGTATTTTCCATGTGCATATTTCAAAGATCTGATTCTACAACAGAGAGAAAACAATTCACATAAAGTAATTTTAAGCAAAAAGTGAAATAATGAAGGTGATGGGAAAGGATAGCTTGTGGAGTGAGAGGGAGAAAAAAGGGACTTGGTTTGTTGTGCTAGGAACAGGGTGCATGTTTCCTAGAACACATCTAGGAATACTGGTTATCTCTTCTGGGTCCTCTCACCCTAACTATAACTTTTTTAAAAAAATCTAGGACAAAGCATTATATTTAAAAATGGAGACACATTCCTTGTCATATTGTAGTTTATTTTAAAATTAGATTATCTTTTTAAAGAATTATATGAAGGTGTTAGGCTAAGACATATAAACCTTATTGCTTAAGTACATTATTATCCATAGAATGCCATAAAAATGTTTATATAATTTTTAGCAGTCTTGTAAACCAAATTACACAGTATTAAATAATGTCATAAATGTTTTATGTGATTCCATATTGTGTTAAATATATCTTCCTTAATTTATTTTACATTATTGATCTTCCATCAGGAGAACATGAAAGTCTTTGTCACACATTGGGTGATTTTCAAAGGAGATAAAGCACTGTTTTCCTTGCTTTTTTCATACTTTTATAATGATCTCTATCACTTGTAATTTGGACAAGCTGTAAAATCAGTGCCTGGTTAGGCTGTGGAGATAACTTTTATCCTAAGGATATGAAATGATATAAATGTACTCTGTTCAGAGTTCCAGTTTTTTTGTTTTTTGTGGGTTGTTTTTTTTTGGGGTGGGGAGTATAATCTTGTTGAACATAAAGTTCTGTCACCATACAGAATTTAAAACAGTATTTATTTTTAAGTCTAAAATGTCAAGATTAATTTGATTTTGTAGATTTTTATCGTATTTTGTTTATTTGAAATTTAGGTACAGAAATTGATTTATTTTTATAATCTAATTTAAGCACAGTCTCGTGATAATGAGAACATAGGTGTGATTCTTTTCTATATTTTGCCGTTTCTGGTCCGAAGGCCATTTATTATTTCCTATTCATTTCTGATTCTCTCTTGTTCTCCCACTTGTGATTTTTCAGTATTCAATATTCTAAAGTAGATTTTGATATAAAAGAACCATTTTTACTCTTCTTTAGAGAAGAAATTTTGTTTGCTGAATTGATGACAAATTAAAAAAGAGATATCCCTATTTTCACCTATTTATGTTCATATGCCCTTTTGTTTTAGGGTATTACTCAATTTTTCTTCTTTGTATAAAGATGTTTTGTAAAACAGAATAACCTCAAAGTACTTAGTGATGTATATGGTGACTGATTTTAACATCTGTGTAATCCATCTTCTTGGGGGGGAACCTCTCATTTCTCTAAATTGTTTCTACTTCATGTTTTTAAACAATTATTACTTGAAGTTTTTATGAAATAAATTGTTTTCTACTGTTAGATCTTATTGTGTCTACTATTATTATTATTATTATTATTATTATTATTATTATTATGTATTTTAAATTGGGGAACAGTGTATTTTTCCAGGACCCATCAGCTTCAAGTCAAGTAGTTGTTTCAATCTAGTTGTGGAGGGTGCAGCTCAGTGGCCCATGTGGGGATTGAATCGGCAACTTTGGTGTTATGAGCACTGTGCTCTAACCAACTGAGCTAACCGGCCTCCCCTTATTGTGTCAGTTATTAATACTGAATATTAATTAGGTTCAGGGTTATCCAGCATTTTTTCCAGTAGTGGGAACTGAAATATTGATAATTCTCTAAAGCTGGAACCAAGGAGTACTGAAGGAATCTGAGATAATTGCAGTTCCTGGGTGTGATATGAATAAGAAAGGTTTCTTGGTTTAGTCAGTGGTTGCTTCTTTACAAGTTTGTATGGCCTGTAAAGTAAAGCCCTTTGGAAAAAGAACCTGAGGAGTACTGCTATATTTTTTATCACTTGTGAATCTGTTTTGGTTACATGATGCTAGCCACTTAAGTATTTGAAAGAGTTAGGATTCATCATCTATGTATAAGGTGCTGTGAGTTGGAGGCTTGGAGTAAGCTGGAAGTTCAACCCAGACTGGGCACTCAAAGAGCTAATGGTGCAGTCTGTGCAAAGTGTGATATTCATGCCAAGGACTAAGACAGCAGTGGCTACCAATCACTGATTTGCTGGGCCCTCACTTTGTTCAGTTCCAGATCAAAAGCACCATTAACTTCATAAACAAGATCTTTCTTATAAAGCCAAGACTGATGACAATGTAACCATTCCTGTGGCCCCATTCCTGAATCACTTCTGAGTTCCTGCTTCCTGACCTCTCCCTCTTGCCACTGCCTCTGATTCCTCTCCGTCCTCAATTCTTACTCTCTAAAGGCAGGTCTTTCCCAGTGCTCTGTTAGGTCTGGTCCTCTTGTCCCTCCTTGGACATTCACTGGCTTCAGCCATCATCTGTGTGGCTATTTACCAAAACTATATTCCATGCTATCTGTCTTCTAAATTCTGGTTATAATTGTTTTCTAGCTGATGCCTTCAGAATCTTCCATAAACATTTCAGACTTAGTACATATAAAATGTAAATTTTCATCTTCATCTAATGCCTTCCTCCTGTGATCCCTATTTGGTTAACAATTCCATCTACCTCACAGTTATCTGAGCTTAAAAGTTTTGGCATACTTTTTTTCTTTCGTTTTTTTTCTCCCTTTCTAATTATAGAGTGTACATGATTTTAATGACAATTTCAAACACTATAGATTTTAAAAAATTAAATTTCTTTGTAATCTCATCCTTTAGTTATAACTACTGTAGTTTGGTATGTTGCTCTAGCCTGGTGTTTAAAAAACAAAAATTACCACAACCCACAAGAAATACATTTTATATCATGACAATATAGATGTGTGTATGTGTGTACACCTGAAACAATAACAAAATATTTACCCTTTTTATATGTGATACAACCTGATATTTTCCACTCCATTCCATTAAAAACAAAGCTGGTTGCAACGTATTAAAATTGCTTTCGTTTCCCATTAGTAAGTTGGAACCCATGGTTTGTAATAGATGTTATTCTCTAATACTTCTTCGTATATTTGTTGTAACTGTGCTAAACTATGTTTGCTATTCCCTGTATATGTCTTTTCCTTTTCCCATTTATACCCTCTATCTAGATTTGCCTATTCCTCCATTACCATTTATGCAACTCTACCCAGTCTGAAAGACTTTATTATACCACCTTTTCCAAAAAGCCTTTCCTGATTTATTTTTCCTGACAAAAGAATTATTTTCGTCTTTATACTATAATAGTACTTTACGTAGCTTTATAACATTTACTGCTCTTGTGGTTTTTTTTTTTCCACAGCAGTAGTAATATGTAGCATGCTTTAAAATTTGCCATTTTCATAGATATTCTCTCAATTGAATTAACCCTACAGAGTACCTAGCATAGATATTCTGTATTAGCTCTATGGCCCTGGGCAAGTCATTGCTAGAATCCAGGTATTTTGATTAATAATTTAGCAATTTTCCCAAGTACTAGGAGTTCCCCATTTGGTGTTGTATACATTTTCCAGGTGCTATACAACTGTCCAGAAGCATTACAATTGTCATTGTAAGCACATTACATTGGGGCCAGCTGGGGCTATGACTGGCAGCCTTGTGGCATGATGTGACAACTGCTCTATCTGGATTCAGTGGACAGCTTTGTTCATTAAAAAGACTGCTTGTAGCTAATAGGATAGACCCATCCAATTCCACTCAAGTCACCACTGACCCTTAGGTGATTGGCACTCATAATCCTGGGAATTATGAACCAAGATGGATGCAGGGGGTGAAGTCTGTCTTTCCTGTCAGCTCTCTTATGGATACTGCTTTGGCACATAATAAAAAGATTTTTACATATATATATTTTTTACTTTACCTTACTTTTTATGATGAGCTTTAAAAAATTATGAAAAATTTCAAACATACACAAAAGTAGAGTAGTACAATGAACTATATAACCATCACCCATATTCAATAGTTAGAAAATTTTGCTGCAATTGTTTTCAACATCCTTAATTTTTTTCTTTGCTGAGATGTTTTAAAGCAAATTCTAGACATTTAATTTTACCCCTATACTTCAGTATGTGATGAGCTTTAAAAAAATAGTATTTACGTAAATAAATATTACATGATATTTGTATGCTTAAAAACCTAGATTCTTGGCTTTAGTAGATCAACTACTCAGAACAGATTAAAATTCAACTCCTGTTAAGTGTAGTTTAAACATAACACCAATTCCAGTTCTGTATGACACTAGAGTATCCCCAAATGTTTATTTTGGAGCTTAAGAATATGCCCTAGGGTCAGCTGAGTGACTCAGTTGGTTAAGAGCGCAAGCTCTGAGCAACAGGGTCGCAGGTTCAATTCCCACATGGGCCAATGAGCTGCGCCCAAGCTGAGCTACCACTGAGCCAACAGGTGGCAGAATGGCTCAGCTGGTGAGAGCACATGCTCCTAACAAAAAGGTTGCGGGTTTGACTCCCACATGGGATGGTAGGCTACGTCCAGCCGCAACTAAGATTGAACACAGCACCTTGAACTCAGCAGCCGCAAGCAAGCTGCCGACGGGTGACCAGATGGCAACTGGACTTGGAGCTGAGTTAGCTGCGCCCTCCACAACTAAGATTGAAGGACAACAACTTGGCTGTTCCCCGTCTTCAATTTCCCAACACTGTTCCCCTTACCCGATTCCCCAATAA
>NW_017731365.1:1363552-1381798 GCF_001890085.2 Hipposideros armiger | reverse complement strand
TGTATACTATGTTTTATCCATGTATGATTATCTCACAATAAAGAAAATTAAAAACCAAAAGAAGTAAAGAAACATAATAGGTCTTTATAATGGCGGAAGTGATGAACAGAACATTGCTCCATTTTCACGAAATATCTCCGTCTATTTCTAGCTTAGTCACTGCCTTAACAATTGCTGATATAACTAGGTAATAGCTCACTTTCCCCAAAATGATATATAACTTAAACCTAGTCATCTAACCATGAGGTTTTTTTTTTTTCTCCTTGAAATGGAAAACACTAGCCTTATCTCCACATCTGTTTCCCTTGATTATGAGATCTTCCCTCATTGCTTTTGGTAAACCAGTATAGGTACTGATTTAAACTTTGTGATTTGGGCTAGTTTCAGTAGATTGCTGCCTGTTAATTGCTTCAGATTTTCTAAATTCTTTTGATTCCCTACGAGTTTGTGCACATGGAAGGGAAGTGGTGAGGTATGTTAGATTAAACCCACCCGGACCCTGTGGATGAAAACGTTTGCACGTGGCTCGCTTTCCCTTGGAATTGCAGCCTTAGCACTCCTGCGAAGCCCGGAGGGTGCGCGGCCAGTGGTCTGACCGGGGTCCCTCCTCCAGCTCCTCACACTCGAGGTCTCCTTCACGCTCCTTCTCTTTCTCCTTCCGGAAAGGACTCCGAGAAGCTAAGCGAAGGCGGGTTTCTATCCTCTCGGCTGCAGGCTCCGTGGTCCTCCACCCCACCCGCGGCGCCGCGGGACTGCCCAGGCGTCCTCCCGCCGCCGGGAGCGCTGTGGGCCGCAGCGGGCCTGGTCGCAGACGCGGTGGTGGCCGCCGTGCGCCTGAAGGGAGCTGCTGGCGGGGCCCAGGGAGTCTCCGCCCGAGACCGCGCCGCCGCCGCCATGGGTAAGGGGAGCAGGCCGAGAGGGACGCTGGGCCCTGCGTCCTGGGCTGAAGGCCGCGGCTGGACGAAGAGTGGTGGTAGTGGTGGGCACCCAGGCCTCCCGGTCGGGATCTGGGCCTGGGGCTGGGCTGGGGCAGCCGGGGACTCAGGGTCGCCCGGGGTCGCCATGGCAACGCGAGGCCGCCCCCAGTTCCCTCCTGCTTGAGCCCCTGTTCTGGGGTCTACTGACCCAGAGCTTTTGGTCCGACGGCTACCAGGGAGCCAGGACAGGGCCGGCCGGGGTGCAGCTCCCGGGTCGTGGGAACAGTCGGGGACGGGAGATGACTTTTCTGGTTTGGGGGTGGCGGAGGGCAGACGCGTCTCAGGTTCTGGCCTGGGTCCCCGACGCCGAGGGTGGGAGAGGTGTAGCGATGCCGCGCAGGACCTCGGGTGAGCCCTCCGCGAGGGTCCCGGGGGGCTCCCCGAGCCCTTTGGGCAGCCTTGCTGAGCGGAGGAAGGGAGGCAGGGAAAGGGCTCTAGGCTCGGGCAAGATGCGGGGACTGCGGGGGCCCTTGGTACGGTCTGGAGGCCGTGACCCGGCAGGACGCATCCGTGAGCCCGGGCGGGGTGCGGCCGAGCTGTAAACGCTCGTCTGCGAGGAAGCTGCTGTCACCTAGCAAGGACCTGCTTCGTAGCAGCTTCAGAGGCGCCCTTTGTCCGATTGTCGCACCGTACGTTACGGATTGTGATGGGCTCTGTTAAGAAACAGAGAATTGCCATAGATTATGAAACATCAAGTGGTTGCGACCCCGAAAAGAGAGGGCGTCATACGCTATCCAGATTTGAAGAAATGAAGTGTGGAGATTTCCCACCTGCTAGCTTGGTCATAGCAGGCATGGCAGTTTGCATTTGAGTTGCTTAGGATTCAGTGTCAGGCCTAGCCGTTTGAGATCAGAACTAGAAGACTACATCATTGGGAACCCTGGACTTGTGTTTAGTGAAGGAAAAACGGACACATGGTTTACTTGGACTTGTAAATTTGTCAGAGATTATGAAACGGTTTTCTCAGTGCTTCATTTTTCTGCACTTCATTTTGTCATCTGTGTTTGTGAGAATATTCCTGCCTCACACAACAGTGATGAGAGCATGGGGAAACATCTGAATTTCTAAGTAATCTGATAATAAAATTTGTGGGAAAGAAAAAAAAATTTTGTGACTTGAAAATATTAATTAAAATGAGTTTTTAAAAAGTGCATCTATTAACTTGGTATTCAACTGAATCATCTCTGTGAAAGGACAGGGAATTTTGATGTGAAACAGGACCCTGCCTTTATTTTCTCTGTGAAAATAAAGGAGTCATGCAGTATAGAACTACAGTTGGCAATGAAAAAAGAAAGAGGGATAAAATGAGTGAAAATTGAATGGCTTTTCCTGTATCCTCTTATATGTCAGTATGTTGTTATTTACCTGTCATGTTGGTTATGGATGATACTGGAATCTTAGAATTTTAACTACCTTTTCTTTTATTGCCAGTTTATTCTGAACATTTTTTTCCTTGGAATTTGCCCTTGAACGGTTCCTGCTATCCACCTTTTGCATGAGACCCTTAAACATGTTGTCTATTACTCCAAACTTATCTCTACAGAAAGTCATTTAAAAAAAAATTCATTCTCCCTGAAGAGGTACCACAAAAGTAAAATAAATACCAGAGATTAGCCAATTTATAGGATCTTGACAATAATTCATAAACTTTGGCTAGAGTGGGCACAGTAGTGTTCTGTGGTATATGTGTGAGAGACAAAAGGAAGTGAACTAGGGGTATAGGTTAATTAGGAAGACTAATTTGTCGACCAAGAAAAAACAAACCACTGTTGGTTTTATAGGGGAAGGAAAGTGTTTGTATATTTTTCAATGTTATGTCTTGCAAATGATGTTGGACTCCTTTCTTGTGCTTTCAGCTACAAAAGACCCCACAGCTGTAGAGAGAGCAAACTTGTTAAACATGGCTAAACTCAGTATCAAAGGACTCATTGAATCTGCTCTAAGCTTTGGCCGCACTTTGGATTCTGACTACCCCCCCTTGCAGCAGTTCTTTGTTGTTATGGAACATTGTCTGAAACACGGTCTTAAAGGTATCATGAGATTTTTAAAAATTAATTAACTTTAGAATTCCCCCCCACCTTCCATCTTAAACATCCTTGAAAATGTGATATTTTTTGAGGCCGTAATTACTGTTACTTTACATTTTTAAAATACTGGGTGGGTTGGTTTTGGGAGAAAATACCCTACTGCTTTATGTTTTCAAATGAGTGGTCTTAGAAAATGCTTAGTGTTTTGTAAAAAGCATATTTAATTTGAAAATTTTTCAACATAACTCCGAATTGGTTTTCATTTTCTAGGACATTTGTAGAGTTATTTTAAAAATGTTAAGCTTGGTGTTTCTGATTTGAGCTCTTATTACTACTAGTTTGAGCCCTGTTGAACAAATACATTAAAATAGTTGATTGTTAAAATATAAACCACCTTAGACATGGGAACATATCTAGAAAAATTGTCTCTGGATTGGGTTGTTGTAGAAATGTGAGTGCTCCCTGAAAATGATAATAGTGAATATTATATTTTATACAGTTCATATTGAATTTTGTACAAAATGTATTATGTTTAGGTATTTAAAATACATTATATAATAACTACTTATGATAACAGTCATTGGCAGTTTTGGTCTTGAATTTATATGATTAGCAGCTATGTAGGAGCCTATGTGTAAATAAGAGTTAGACACTAAGGGCCGGCCGAGTGGCGCGATGGTTAAGAACTCGCTTGGGATGCCAGAGGGCCCCGGTTCGGATCCCACATATGAGGGCCAGTGACACTGCCCTCTACAGCTAAGATGCTGAACAACAGCTCAACCTGGAGCTGGGCTGCCGTGAGTCACTGGCGACAGCGTAGGCTGCAGTCCCTGTGGCAGTGGGTTGCCATGGGCTACCGTGTGTAGCCAGCAGCCAGCGTGAGCGGCCCAGCAGCCGCAGTGAGCGGCCGGCCAGAAGCCGGCGACTGATCTGCCTCGCCAGGGAAGAGCGCAATGATGGTGCCAACTTGGGCCAGTGAAGCAGTGTCCTCCACAACTAGACTGAAGAACAAAACGACAGCAACTTGTCTGTTCCCCTTCCCCTAATTCCCCAGCACTGTTCCCATCCCCCCAATTACCCAATTAAAAAAAAAAAAAAGAGTTAGACACTAAGGTGATTTACAAAGCAAAAGAAGTTTGATTTCTTGTTGGTATACTAGGGGCCTGGGTAGGTTGGGAGGGTCTAGAAATTCTGACTATGGTGCATGAAAGTGGGGATAAATGTAAAAAGCAAAAGAGGAGATTTAGCTAAATATGGCTTTAATAAGTGTATGTCAAACTAAAAAGGAGCTTTGGTATTAGAATTTGAGAAACACTGTGTGATGTTAACATACTAATTTCTTGTTCTTTTTGTTTCTTTAAAAATACGTATTTATATTGAAATATAATTGACATATAACATTAATTTCAG
This sequence comes from Hipposideros armiger, assembly GCF_001890085.2. Lineage (NCBI taxonomy): Eukaryota > Metazoa > Chordata > Mammalia > Chiroptera > Hipposideridae > Hipposideros > Hipposideros armiger. Next base: position 1,377,384 of record NW_017731365.1, on the reverse strand, counting down.
GTGGACAACATAATGATTTGATATTTGTATATATTATGAAATGATCACAAGTCTAGTTAACATGCATCACCACACATACAGAATGTGCCAAAAAAATGTATGCACATTTTAAGAAAAGAAAACCCTGTATTAAAATTGCAATACTTAATATGTACCGATAACAAAAAGTGAATACAAGTTATGTGTATACATTTTTTTGTCACCCCCGTAGTTACAAGTTTTTTTTCCGCGTGATGAGAACTTTCAAGATTTGCTCTTAGCAACTTTCAAATACAATGCAGTATTATTTATTTATTTAAAAGTTCAAATATTTATTTTCCTCTTGCATCTTACGCTGATATACACTGAAGAGAAGATTAGAAGCCCCAGAAGTGGGGCAGTTTGGCAGCTAAAAGCAACTCATCAGGGACTATTCAGAAGGGTCTCCTATTAAAATGTAGCAACTTCTCATTATTGATGTGGTTATCCATATACACTTGTTATGTGTAATTATCATATACACTTCTACAGACACTGGAGGTCTAATTGTGGTAATTCTTGTATATAATACAGTATTATTAACTATAGTCATCATGTAGTACATTACACTCCCTGATTTATTTATTTTATAATGGGAAGTTTGTACCTTTTAACACCATCCATTTCATCCGCCTCTACCTTCTGCCTCTGATAACCACCAATCTCTTCTCTGTATCTGAGTTTTTGTTTTTCTATATTCCACTTTTTAATTAATACCTTAAGATAATTTTTAGGGAGAATGGATTTTGGACAGGAATCCACCACCCTCATAGAATGGAATGGCAGCATTTTGAGTAAACCTGCTTTCGCTCCCCCCCCCCCAAAACCTTAAGATAATTTTTAAAATTACATAAATAATAGAGAAATAAACTCTTTTTGTACATGAATCAAACAGCATAGAAGCACATAGAGCAAAAACATAGTTTTCCTTTATTCTCCTCCCTAAAGGGAATTCTTGTCATTCTTCTAGCTCTTTTCTGTTTTCTTTTTTACTCTAAATAGAATCATGCTATACATGTTATTTGGTGACTTCCTTCCTCCACCCCCCCTTAAAAACAAAAACAAAACAAAAACAAAAAAACTTGATGGTATAGTTTGGAGATCCTTCCATTTACAGTCTTTATCACACTTTTAATGGCTGTATAATATTTTATAGTATATGTATACCATAACTTTTTAACTACTCTCCTTTTAATGTACACCTAGGTTGTTTCCGATATTTTACTATTAAAATTGTACTGTAAGAACACCTTTGGGTATATATGTTTGTGCACAAGTGCTAGGATCTTTAGGAACCCTATGTATAGAATACTGGGTCAAAGGATACGGGCAGCTGGCATCAGTGAAGGCTTCACTGATTTATCGTACTACTTTGAATGTGAGTGTTTTGTTTCCCCACCTATTTGGCTACTCTTGATAATATCAATCTTTTTTGAAAATTTTCTTTTTTATATTTAAAGTATAGCAGTAACATCCATCTTTATTTCCCCCCCAACCTGCTAAAATGGAATTTGCCAAATGATGGCCAAAAGTGTTAAATTTTAAACTCTTCTGACTTTATTTTCCTTCACACAATATCATGAGGCATGCTCTAACAGTCTTAGGCTTATCTTGATGAATCATTATAAAGCTACTTTGGGCTGGTTGATTTTATCCCCCAAGGAAAAATTGCCTATCTTCGTGGTTGTCCTTGGGCTACGTATATGATAGGCACACTGGATCTGCAGTCTATAGAGCCAATAGGTCTTAAGAAGGAATAGATGGTGGTTTCATGGTTTTATATTACCCAAATCTCAGAATAAAAGGAAAAGTAAAGTCACAGTTTTTCATGTTTAAAAGTAAGACAACTTTTTATTTGTCCATGGTTTATTTAATAAACTCATAAAATTCAACCTTTTAGGACCTCCAGCCTTTTTATATTTGGTACTGGTAAAGAATGAGCTCAGTTTTTTACTGTAATTACATATTTCCATATTTCTGATATGGAAGCACGGCCTTATCATATTTCTGATAAGGAAAAATATCAGGAACCTGGTTAACAGGCTCTTGATCAACAGGGCTGTGTAGTGATAAAAGAAGAAAGGTCTCTGAATAATTGTATGTTGTTAGAAACGTTGAAACTAAATATTTAAAAGGAAGTTAATACAATTTTATATTGTATTAACAATTTTATATTGTACATAAATTTTATATTGTATGTTGAAGTTACATGCATTGTATTTTCTATTTTCAGTAAGAAAATCATTTTTGAGTTACAACAAAACTATTTGGGGCCCTTTGGAACTGGTGGAGAAGCTATACCCAGAAGCAGAGGAAATAGGAGCTAGTGTCCGGGATTTACCTGGTCTTAAGTAAGTTATCTTATGACTTGTTCATCCCTAACCACAGAAGTCTATTTACTGTTCCTTAAGAGTACCTCAACTGTAGTTTATTATCTACTCTCAGGCTTACGTAGCCTTCTTCCATTCTGTCCTAATAAAATTCCGTTCATTCTTTATGGATCAGCTCAAACTTCATTTCCTTTGTGAAGTTTTTCTTGGCCCTTCAGTAAGAATTAACTGCTTTTTCTTTTATACACTTATCACTATATTCATTCCTTTATTATATCACTTCAATTCTGAATTGTATTGCAGGAAATTGCAAGTCCCTTTAAGGTAAGATGTATCAATTTTGCATTTCTGTTTCCTGAGTGTTAAGCTGGTTTGTAGTAATAACAATTTGTTGGAGACTGATTTAAGCTAAATCCAGGCAAAGGCTTAGGAGATTTGAGTTCTCAGGTAAGCCATTAATATACATAGGACTTGGGCAAATTACTTTTTACTTGTGCAAATTTTAAATTTACTTGTGCAAATTACAATTACTTTGAGAATTGGGACTTGTAGTGTCACCTGTCTGTTTCACTAGACAAATGTATATGAAATGTCCTAATAGCTGAGTATTCTAGCTAATAACTCATGAGTGTTGAAAATTTTTTGCAGAGATAAAGTGGGTATAAAGTGTTGTTAAGGCTAAGGGCTTATGCACTTCAGGGTATGATTAAGATGTGAGAAGAGCTCCCTTTAGTTTATCTTAATTCTTGTGAATGAGATAACATTTTTATGCTTAGCATTTTCTATCAGATCATCAGTTTGTTTCTCTTAAACAGCTTTACAATATAGGGTTTGTATGTTGGTAGTGTTTTCTGGCCACTATCACAACACCCAGATGTTTGTAAGTTGTATTTAGTTGAGTTATAAAAGGAAATGGCTACTATTTATTGAGCACTGTATCAGGGTAATAAGATAATTGTTTTACTTGAATTATCTCATAGTGCTTAAATCAGCCTTATAGGGTAGAGGTTATTATAATAATTGTATAGCTGTGAAAAATAGGGGTCAGAGAAATTATAGTTAATAAGTGGCAGAACCAGGATTCAAACCCAGTTTTTTGAGTTATATAGAAAGTGATGTTACACTTGATGTTTCTTAAAATGGTAGATTAGGTGTAGTGATTTTTAGCAAAAACAGAGGAAAAAGGGAATTTCAACTCTCAGAAAGAGAAATATAAAATTTGTTTTCATTTTGTTAGTTTTTAAAAAGCCAAACTCTACAAATATAAAAAAACGTTTTCCGAAGAAAGGTATTCATTAAAATGCTAAGCCATAAGAAACTCATTAACTGTTAGAAGTGAAGATTGTTTCCTCCCACACTGCCTGCCAAAATGTTCCCTGTTTTAGAAAACGTCAAAGTGTAAATGATATCTTTCTCTTTAAAAAATCATACATATTCTGTAAAACTTGCTTTTATTTTTACTAAATGATAGAACTTGGGTAAGAGAGGTATGAGACTTAATTTTTTAATGACAATTGGATAAAATATTTTTTGTAAAAATATCCTCACTATTTAGAGAGTCATTTCTTCCAAGTCATAAAATGGTACCTAGGTGCAGATTTACCTTAGAGACTTAAATAGCTCCCAGGGATTGGTTTGCATGCTCAGAACAGCTAGCTTAAAACTACAGAAACGAAGAAAAAACATGATAAATTGCCTTTTTTCTCTATTAATGTGTACTTCAACAGATATAGAACGTATAGCCTATCATTTATGGGCCGGGGCTGTTTTCTTAACAGTTGGTTTTGCTTCTTAGGACACCCCTGGGTCGTGCAAGAGCATGGCTTCGATTAGCCCTCATGCAAAAAAAAATGGCTGATTACCTTCGTTGCTTAATTATTCAGAGGGAACTCTTGAGGTTAGTACCATTAAATCATGTTCATTTTCATTTTTTATTTCATTTATATCCTGTCTTCCAAAAAGAATTGAAGATGTAGTACAAAAGGATTCATAAAATACAATAAGATGGCATAAAATAAAAGGAAGAGCAAAATGAGTGAGAAAATCATGGTGGGGGCATAACATGGATCAGGAACTAGCCTGAAAAATAAATACCATAAGCTTTTTGTCAGCTGATATGGGGAAATTTATGTTATATTTCTTTTTTTTTTTAAAGATTTTATTGGGGAATTGGGGGATAGGAATAGCGCTGGGAATTGAGGGAAGGGGAACAGACAAGTTACTGTCCTTTTGTTCTTCAGTCTAGTTGTGGAGGACATTGCTTCACTGGCCCAAATTGGCACCATCGTTGCGCTCTTCCTGGGCGAGGCAGATCAGTCGCTGGCTTCTGGACAGCAGCTCAGGGCAGGCTGCTGGCCGCTCATGCTGGCTGCCGGCCACACACGGTAGCCCATGGCAACCCACTGCCGCAGTGGCTGCAGCCTACTCCCTCTGGGGCAACTCAAAGCAGCCCAGCTCCAGGTTGAGCTGCTGTTCAGCATCTTAGCTGTAGAGGGCAGTGTCACTGGGATCCGAACCGGGGCCCTTTGGTGTCCCAAGCCAGCTCTTAACCAACGTGCCACTCGGCTGGCCCTCAAGTATTAGTTTTTAAACTGTCCAATTTCTTTGAGAGGGCTCTTATTTGAAATCTTTTTTAATATAGATAGCCATAGGTAATTTTATTGATGGTTATTAAGAGCACTTGCAATGCACATATCAAATGCAACTGACTTGAACCTGGGTTTTGAAATGTTTCATATGTTCATTTTCCCACTAAGTTTTTATCCCAAGGGTCTTACTAAATCTGAGAACTGAAAAGTCAACTCTAATAAAAAGCATTGTAATTGGATCACCAACAGTCAGTGTGTCTTCTGAGAGTTACAAACATTCCAGACCTCAGTGATGCCTGTTTCTTTTGATCTTTCTTTGGTTCTGTTTTCTCTCATCAAAATTCCTTTTCCTCTTTTGTCTCCTTCAGTCCCTTTCTTTTATGTTTTCTGTAAAGATATTTAAATTTCAAAAATTTTAAGTTATTCACATATAGGAAGGCTAATTTGAAGATACATGACTTATATTGGTTCCATCTTTATAATAAGGCACTAAGATTTTAAATTTTAGCTTTTGAAATAAATTTGTGATTTAAGTTTTTTATTTTAATTTTTACAGTGAATTCTATGAGTATCATGCACTAATGATGGAAGAAGAAGGAGCAGTAATTGTTGGGCTGCTGGTTGGTCTGAATGTGATAGATGCTAATCTGTGTGTCAAGGGAGAAGATTTAGACTCACAAGTAAGTAAAAGTGATGTACTAAATGCAGAGTGTTTTCAGTTTGTACTGTTCCTCTTTGATCTAGATATTACTCTAAGTTGTAAACATTGCTGCTAACAGTAAAGAAAAATTAAGAATGAAATTGAGTTGCATATTAAAGGTACTTCTGATATTTCTCATCTTTAAATAAGAATAACTTTATTTAATTCAGGTTGGAGTGATTGATTTTTCCATGTATTTAAAGAATGAAGAAGATGTTGGAAATAAAGAAAGGTATGATTTTCATAAGTTATTTCACATGTTTATTTTTCTGTAGCTCTTTACAAATCAGTATGAGGTTCATCTATTTATAGAGTGGTTTTAGGGCCGGCCGAGTGGCTCAGTTGGTTAAGAGCTCACTCAAGAGTTTGAGCTCTGAGCAACAGCGGTTCGATTCCCAGCCCAAGCTGAGCAGCCGCTGAGCTGCCAACAGGTGGCAGGATGGCTCAGCTTATAAAAAAAAAACAAAAAAAAATAACATATTTATAGAGTGGTTTTTATTTCATTTATTTATTAGTTCCTGCTTTCTTTAGTTTTCACATCCATTTACCAGTTTTACAAAGCAAAAGACCACTTAGAAGAAGGAGTCTTTCATATGAAGTATGACTTGGGTCGTTTCTGCAGTTCCTGAGACCCATTTTACTTTATTTATTTATTTTAAAAGATTTTATTGGGGAATTGGGAGAGCAGAACAGTGTTGGGGAATTGGGGAAGGGGAACAGTCAAGTTGTTCTTCTCCAGTCTTAGTTGTGGAGGGTGCAGGTAGCTCAGCTCCAAGCCCAGTCTCCATCAGGCCGCCTGTCAGCAGCTCGTGGCCTCTCATCTCAAGGTGCCGTGTTCAATTTTAGTTGTGGGTGGGCGTAGTCCACCATCCCATGCGGGAGTTGCACTGGCAACCTTGTTGTTAAGAGCACGTGCCCTCACCAGCTGAGCCATCCTGCCACCTGTGGGCAGCTCAGCTTGGGTGCAGCTCACTGGCCCATGTGGAAATTGAACTGGTGACCCTGTTGCTCAGAGCTCGCACTCTTTAAACAACTGAGCCACTCAGTAGGCCCCCTGAGACCCATTTTAATAGTTAGCTGTGTTTTGTCATAAAAGGGATGAAAACTTATTATTCACAAGCTTACATATGATGGCTTATTTCAAGATCTAATTGTGTTTGAATTTAAAATATACTTATTCCAACTACTAAAAAGAAAGGATTATGTAATGTGATACAGGTGCTAATTATCATTAGAATGGCAGTCATGTCACAATATATAAATGTGTCAACATGTTGTATGCCTTAAATTTACACAATGTTATATGTCAAATATGAACCAATAAAAATATAATGTCATAAATCAATAAAAAAAATCATACTGTTCCAAAAAAATTTAAATATACTAATGATACTAGTAAGTCTGATATTAGCAAGTAATTTGCTTAATAAAGGTTATAGTTATTCAGTACACAGGTTACTTCTACATGATTTTATATATATATACATATATATATATTTTTTAAGATATTGGGGAATTCGGGGAGGGGAACAGCGTTGGGGAATCAGGGGAAGGGGAACAGACAAGTTGCTGTCCTTTTGTTCTTCAGTCTAGTTGTGGAGGACGTTGCTTCACTGGCCCATGTTGGTATTATCATTGCACTCTTCCCAAGTGAGGCAGATTGGTCGCCGGCCTCTGGACGGCCACTCACAGTGGCTCTTGGCAGCTTACACTGGCTGCCAGCTGCTCACGCTGGCTGCCAGCCACTCACTGTAGCTTATGGCAGCCCACTGCAGCAGGGGCTGCAGCCTACGCCATCACCGGCAACTCACGGCAGCCCAGTTCCAGGTTGAGCTGTTGTTCACCATCTTAGCTGTAGAGGGCAGTGTCACTGGCCCCCATGTGGGATCCAAACCGGGGCCCTGCTGCTCAGAGCTGGTGTCCCAAGGTAGCTCTTAACCAACATGCCACTCGGCCGGCCATATATATATACATATATATATATATTTTTTTAATTTTTATTGGGGAACAGCCATAGTCATTGGTTACACATTTTCATGCTACAATGGCATAGTTGACTCTTTTAGGGAGGGTGCAGCTCACAGTGGCCCATGTGGGGATCAAACCGGCAACCTTGGTTTTATCAGCATGATGTTCTAACCAACTGAGCTAACCGGTTACCCCCCTACATGATTATATTCTTGTATTTTATTTTAAAGGCAAGATAATATTGTTTTACCATCATGTTTTTATAACAATTTTAGATGATTTAGACATTATTTCTGGCACCCAATAAATACCTTTTTAACTAGCACAAAACTACTTTTCTCCCCTCTAGGAATGTTCAAATTGCTGCCATATTAGACCAGAAGAATTATGTTGAAGAGTTAAATAGACAACTGAAGTAAGTGTTATGGATAGTTGAATACTTAATGCATTTATGACTGTTGTCTTAGGGTTTCCCTCTTCAGGTCAGCTTAACTCTGTTCCTTTTATACATTTTTTAGGAGGGGTCGAGGGGATAGAGAAAGTGGAGATTAAGAATACAGAGAATTATTGGAGATAATTCATTTTTAATAGAAAATGAGAGTCAGATTTTTAAATAGAATCTTCAGATAATTTAAAAATAGAATTTTAAACTTATTCCTGTGCCCTTGAGAAAAAAGACTAGATAGGGTGGAAGTTTATATCATTTAATGGTTCAAAAATTCATTTTTCTTACTTCAAAGGGCTTCATGTGTAAATGTGGCTGTCATCTTCCATGGTGGAAGTTTTCTCCTTACAGTGTCACCTGGTCATGGGAGCTGTTAGTAAATACTCTGGGAAGAATTTCTGAGATCTGTTTATAAAATAGTATAGTGCAGTTCTAATAGAAGTAAAACGTGAACCACATAGATAATTTAAAATTTCTATTAAACCACATTTAAAAAGGTAAAGAAAAAGATGAAATTAATTAAAAATACATTTTATTTAACCCAGTATACCCAAAATATTATCATTTCAACATGTAATTGATATAAAATTATTAATGAGATATTTTATTTTAAGTTTTTGGTATTATCTTTAGAATCCAATGTGTATTTTATACTGATAGCACATTTCAGTTTGGATTAGTCACATTGTAAGCCCTTATTAGTGGTGACATGTAGCTTATGGCTACCATACATACTATATAACACAGATATAGTGAGTAATATTTGCCACATAGTTAGAGATGGACTGTTCTTATTAAAATGATTATTAAAAATGAGTATCTCCGGGCAATGGGCTTATGAATAATTTTTATTCTTTGTACTCTTCTGTATTTTCTGAATTTCACTCAATAAACATGTATGTAACAGTCAAAATACAATTAAACATTTTCCCATTTTAGAAAAACAAACTAATAAGTAACTGGCTTTCCTTCTGAAGTTGGAGACATAGGAAAGATCTTGTATCAGTGTCTTTTTTTTTAAATCATGAAGTTTTAATAGAAATACAATCTCAGAAATATAAATTACAAAACACACATATATATCCTATGATATCTGCTAAGTGCAACCTTGTATGCCCATTTATTTACTTTTAAACTTTTATTCACTTTTTGGGAGCAGTAAAATATTCCCATGATTGGAACTTCAAAACGAACATTAAGTGAAAAACCTCCCTCTTCCCTGATCTCCAACCATCTGGTTTTCCTCTTGGAGCGGAATTGATATACTAGGTTCTGATGTATGCCTCCACAGATACTTTATGCAAATAAGCAAGAATATGCATATATTTTCTTATATTTCTCACTTTCCCCAGTTCTTTACACATAAGGTAGCATACTTTTTACACTATTCTGTACTTTACTGTTTTTATTCAACAGTTTATCTTAGAGTCTATTCTATTCAAAATAGCTTTCTCATTCCCTTTTAAGTTTTGTGTGTTAATCACTTATAGCAATACTAGTACCTTAGTTTTCTACATTTTATAAAAATGTTTCATTGTTTTTTAAATTAGAAAATAGTTATTGTACATTTAGAATATTTTGAAAGTATAGAACACAGATATAGAAAAAATAGAACTTACCTATTATCTCTCCCTCACTCAGAAAAAAAACCACTATTGAGAGTTTATTTTCAAAAGTGCTGTTTTGATTATTATTTTCTTGATTCTTACATAAAGGTAGGGCAAATATTATTGTCTGATTTTATACATAAGGAAACTGAAGCTCAGAAAGGTTTTACAGCTTTCAAGGTTAAAAAGTAGAAAAGCAGGGACCATAACCTTGGTCTTCTATCTCCTAGTCCTGTACTTACTTATTATATCTCGTCATCAGTATACTGTGGAGCTATTTCTGAAAAATTCAAGCTGTTTACCTAAGAATAAATATATTTAAAAGTGATTTACTATGAATGGAACAATATTTTTCTTGTTTCACCAGTTAAACTGAAATGTCAGTAGTTGTTTCTGAGGCTGGTGTAAAATTTGTTGAATCTATTATGGATTTTACTGTAATGTATACAGCATATTATATTTTATTAGAGAAAGTTTGAGATGGTAAAATGAAGCAGGCCTTGAAAATCAGACTCTATAAAATGTACAATAATGTACATTTTAAACAAAAATGCAAGAAACAAGTGTGCTTATGTGGTTTAACCAGACTTTTGACTATATCATTGAAAGATGGGTTGTTTGCTTAGCTGCAAGCTGACTGGGTACCTCATGCTGGGTATCTCATATTCACATTTCTCAAACATGGGTGACTTTGAAGGTCTTTAAGGTATGGAAGTGGAGAGGGGTAACAGAATGGGGCTTCTGTTGAAGAACACTGTTTATAAGCTTCATTAAACCACGTAATTATAAAGTGGACATTTAAAGCTCATCCTTTAAAACATAATTTGAAGTTTAGTTTTGACATTATTTAGTAACTTTTCTGTGGAATTTCTATTTCCAAATATTGTAAGTTAAATGTAAGAAGGACCCTAAGAGGACAACAAAAAATGAGCCGCATTAAATGAAATTTTAATAGAAATATTAATTCTTTTGTTACAGTCTTTAATGCTCTCCTATCCAAATCAAGTTATTCAACTTAATGAAATTTCCCACACTCAAAAATTCAGACAGGGCAGTTGGTGCATGTCAGTCAACATAATAAGTCCAGGATAACATATTCTTTTTCTTGCCTTTGTGAATTTGTGTAATTTTGAATGAGTTTTTTCTTTATTAATTTCAGCAGCACAGTCAGCAGTCTCCATTCAAGAGTTGACTCATTAGAAAAGTCAAATACTAAGCTGATTGAAGAGGTATTGTCACCCAGCCATGGATAATTGTCTTTCACTGACTTAGTATTTGTGATCCTTTTTCATTTTCATTATTAATGCATTTAGCATACTCATACATACACACATTTTCATCATTATGATGGAATACTTGTAATATAGTTGTAATTGAGAAGTTCAAGAGAAACCACATATTCTCAGGTACATTCTCAGGTGAATTTGAATTGTTTCAAATTATTCATCTTCTAGAAATGAGCCTAAAGATGAAACTCATACAAACTCTTCTATAATGATTCTCATTTTTATATCTAGATGATCTGTATTTAGAGAGTGGAGTCACCTGTAGTTAGAAATTCTGTTAAAATAATCTGTCCCTCTTTTCCCACTATTCAGATTGCTTTTCTTTTCTTTTATTTTAAAGATTATATTGGGGAATCAGGGAAGGGGAACAGACAAGTTGCTGTCCTTTTGTTCTTCTGTCTAGTTGTGGAGGATGTCGCTTCACTGGCCCATGTTGGTATTATCATTGCGCTCTTCCTGAGTGAGGCAGTTGCTCGCCGGCCATTGGACGGCCGCTCACGGCGGCTCACGGGAGCTCACGCTGTCTGCCAGCCTCTCACGTGGGGCTGCCGGCCACTCACGGCAGCTTACGGCAGCCCACTGCAGCCCCACTGCAGCCTATGCCATAGCCGGTGACTCACGGCAGCCCAACTCCAGGTTGAGCTGTTGTTCACCATCTTAGCTGTAAAGGGCGCAGCGTCACTGGCCCTCATGTGGGATCCAAACTGGCAGCCTGGCTGCTCAGAGCTCACGCTCCCAAGCCAACTCTTAACCAACTAAGCCATTCGGCCAGCCCTTCAGCCCTATTTTTAATATTATTTGTAAAGTTGCTTTTTAGATAATTTTTTTTTTTTAAATCTGTCAAACCACAGAGTTATTGCTTTCTATTTTCAGAATTACTTAAGGTAGAGGATGAAATTTATTAGTGCAATGAAGCCTATTTTTCATGTTGATTAAAATTTTTATTTCTTTAAAAATCCTTATTTCCTAACTTTTTAAAACCAGGGAACACATGATTGTTTGCATGACTACATCTTCATTTTGACAGTTTGGGATCGTTGATAGTTTGATAGATTGGGACCATTAGAGAGAGCTGCTCATTGGTTTGTGCCTCTTCTTGGCCTTAGGCACACTGTGAAGTTCAAGTTGTATTCTCGGCAGTGTTCAGAAATTTATTTGCAACCAACATTGGGCAGTGGTCCCAGCTTTCCTTTCCTAGGATACTTCTTTTCAATTCTGGGCCTCAGAGCCAAGTCGTCTAGTCATTCATGTTTAACACTGATGATGGGAGCTGTCTCATGTTTGTGATGGTCACTCAGTGTGTCCAGGCTTCACAGGGTGTCCTGTTTGGTTATCATGAATGTCTCTATTACATTTTCATTGATAGCACAACCTTTTTTCCTATCTTTACACAAGTCTTTACAGTCTTATTGTTTAATACACAGTTGTTTATATGTTTACTCAGGCACTTTGTATTCAGGACATATTGTAAATCAGATAAGCATGTTTCAACTAACAAAAAGAAGTAGTAGAAATCAGTATAGTTTCTTTAGTTGGTATCTTGGGATAACAGGAACACATTTTTCTTATGAAAGTCTGTAGATGTGAGAGATTTTACTAGTTTTAGGATTTTATTTTCTATTGTTTATTGCCATGAATGTTTAAAATCTTTTTTCTTTCCCGTTTCATAATTTTTAGTTAGCAATAGCAAAGAATAATATCATTAAACTCCAAGAAGAAAATCATCAATTACGAAATGAAAATAAATTGATTTTAATGAAAACACAGCAGCACCTAGAGGTAAGTATACACTGATTACAAACAGACAGGCTTGTATCAGAAATTGTTACTTTTTGGGACTCTTGCGTAGACTGGGTATTTCTGTGCTGTATTAATAGTAGATATTACAGACTAATAAGTTTTATGTTTTCTTCCTAGGTTACCAAAGTGGATGTGGATGCTGAGCTTCAAACATATAAGCATTCTCGGCAGGAGCTAGATGAAATGTACAATGAAGCCAGAAGGCAGCTTCGAGATGAATCTCAGTTACGACAGGTAGGTTGCATTAAAGTTACATTAGTGAAAATCGTCATCTTCATCATTATCATCATCATCTGCCCCTAAGCAAGTACTACTTAAAATCTCAGCCTTACCTTCCTTGGTGTGGGGTAGCAATATCACTCCCTTAATCCCCTCAAATTTTTTAAGCTCCCATTTGGATCAGTGTTTTGGTTTTTTTTTTAAGATTTTATTAGGGAATTGGGGAGGGGAACAGCGTTGGGGAATCAGGGAAGGGGAGCAGACAAGTTGCTGTCCTTTTGTTCTTCAGTCTAGTTGTGGAGGACGTTGCTTCACTGACCCATGTTGGTATTATGATTGTTGCGCTCTTCCCGGCTGAGGCAGATCAGTTGCTGGCCATTGGATGGCCGCTCATGGCAGCTTTCACCTGCTGCTGGCCACTCACGCTGGCTGCTGGCTGCTGGCCGCTGGCCACTGGCCACTCACAGTAGCTTACGGCAGCCCACTGCAGACCCACTGCAGCCTACACTGTCGCCGGCGACTCAACGGCAGCCCGCTCCAGGTTGAGCTGTTGTTCACCATCTTAGCTGTAGAGGGCAGTGTCACTGGCCCTCATATGTGGGATCCGAACCCTGGGCCTGCTGCTCAGAGCTGGCCAGCTCTTAAGCAACGTGCCACTTGGCCGGCCCCTAGATCAGTGTTTTTTTAAACAGTGTTTTTAAATTGTTATAATCTGTGTTTGTGAAATGAATGGATTGTGACCAGCATTACAAAAAATGAAATAGAATAGAGTGATGTATTCAAATATTAGTAGAATCATATTTAATATGAGCTTTATTTTTTTTAAGGTTTTTTTATTTTTTTGTTGGGGAATTGGGGGAAGGGGAACAGA
>NW_017731365.1:1325558-1363318 GCF_001890085.2 Hipposideros armiger | reverse complement strand
TGGCCCTCATATGTGGGGTCCGAACTGGGGCCTTCTGGAGTCCCAAGCCAGCTCTTAACCAATGTGCTACTCAGCTGGCCCTATGAGCTTTTTTTTTTTACCCTTTTAATTTGTGAAATATAATACCTACAGAAAAATACAAACGTAAAGCTTAATGGATTATAATGTAAATACCTGTGTAACTGCCACCCAGCTCAAGAAGAGTATTGCCACCTTTTTCATCCCTTTTCTATTTGTCTTTAATATTAGGAAACTTCTTTTCCTTTTGATGTAAAATTCTTTACGAGAAGAAATTAAAACTGTGAAATAGGATTTTTGAGTTATCTTTGGCTTTCACTTACATGGACCGCTTCATTTTTTTTTTGTTTAAGGAAAATTATACTGAGTTTATGAGACATAAAAATACTTCAATCTTTGGCCAGCTGAGTGGCGCGTTGGTTAAGAGCTGGCTTGGGACACCAGCTCTGAGCAGCAGGGTCCCGGTTCAGACCCCACATGAGGGCCAGTGACTCCATGTCCTCTACAGCTAAGATGGTGAACAATAGCTTGACCTGTAGCTGGGCTGCCATGAGTCCCCAGCGACGGCGTAGGCTGCAGTGGAGCTGCAGTGGGCTCCCGTAAGCTACTGTGAGCGGCCGGCAGCCGGCGTGAGCTGCCAAGAGCCGCCTTGAGTGGCCGTCCAGTGGCCGGGGACTGATCTGCCTCACCCAAAGAGTGCAATGATAATACCAATATGGGCCAGTGAAGCGACGTCCTGCACAATTAGACTGGAGAACAAAAGGACAGCAACTTGTGTGTTCCCCTTCCCCATTTCCCCAATGCTGTTCCCCTCCCCCAATTCCCCAATAAAATCATTAAAAAAAAACTTCAATCTTTAGCCAGTAGAATAGTGATAATTAACAGAATCTAGAAAATGCTTTCATTTTAGCAAAATATGCATTTGAAAATATTTAGAATGTTGTTATAGGCTTGGTTGATTCCCTTTGCTGGAGCTGATAACTCAAAAGGAGTAGTCCACATATTGAATAGAAACTTTTTTTTTTTAAGATTTTATTGGGGAATAAGGGAAGTGTTGGATATTTCGGGAAGGGGAACAGACAAGTTGCTGTCCTTTTGTTCTTCAGTCTAGTTGTGGAGGACGTCACTTCACTGGCCCATGTTGGTATTATCATTGCTCTCTTCCTGGCTGAGGCATTCGGTTGCTGGCTTCTGGACAGCCGCTCACGGCGGCTCATGGCAGCTCTCGGCGGCTGCTGGCTGCTCATGCTAGCTGCCGGCCACTCATGGTAGCTCACGGCAGCCCACTCCTGCAGGGGCTGCAGCCCACTCTGTTGCTGGCCACTCACGGCAGCCCAGCTCCAGGTCGAGCTGTTTTTCACAATCTTAGCCGTAGAGGGTGCAGTGTCACTGGCCCATGTGGGAATTTAACCGGCAGCCCTGCTGCTCAGAGCTTGCGCTCCCAGGCCAACTCTTAACCAACTGAGCCACTCGGCCAGCTCTAGAAACTCTTTCTTGATCTATCTCATTAATTGTTGAGTACCTGATTTTGACATCCTGAAGTGACATGTGAATTGAGGATATGTTGAAATTGCAGGATGTGGAGAACGAGCTAGCAGTACAAGTTAGTATGAAACATGAAATTGAACTTGCAATGAAGTTGTTGGAGAAGGATATCCATGAGAAACAAGATACTCTGATAGGCCTTCGACAACAGCTAGAGGAAGTTAAAGCAATTAACATAGAGATGTATCAAAAGTTGCAGGTAAGGAACATTTTTTAATTCTTGGAATTTCTTGTATATAAATTGAAAAATGAATATTTGTATAAAGGATTTGGTTTTTAAGATATGAGCCTATTTTAACAGTGCCATGTTGGTAATAAAAAGCAGTGACTTGTTTTCTAAATAGAAGCTTTAGAAATGTAGCAATGAAAAAGGTATCATAGAACAAATAATCACCTATCTGAATTTGTTCCTTAATGCTGAAAGGTTAACAGTATGAAAAGTAAATCTTTTAGTAAAACTGAATCTAAATATGCAAGGCCTTTTTTTGAACTTCTTTATATAGTGTAGTCCTGAGAAAGATTTAATTTGATTGAAATGCTTTACTATAATAATTACAAATTTTCTAATAAAGTGACATTTTTCTTAACTAGATATGTTGCCAAAAGCCCTTTATAATTTAATTTGAAAAATAGTATATTTTACAAGAGTTTGTTTGTCTTCCAAAAACATTAAAGGCTGAGTGGTTTTTTTTCCTTTATTTTACTTTAAATGAAGACTAGTAGTACTACTGCTTTATATTGTAGGAGTATTTTAATCTATAAATTAACTCTGCTCATTTCAAAGTAACAATCCCATAGCAAAATGGTATACAAAACTTATAAATATTCAGGTTTAAAAATCAAAACCACTGTGTTTTTCTAAATAGGGTTCTGAAGATGGTTTGAAAGAAAAAAATGAAATAATTGCCCGATTAGAAGAAAAAACAAATAAAATTACTGTAGCCATGAGGCAGCTGGAACAAAGGTACAGCATTTTCAGTCGTAGTTTCTTTTTTTCCTTCCTTTCCCCTCCTTTTCTTTATTTAACTCTTAACATCTGCCACAAAAATCATTAGGAAAATTTAGATTAGGACATGGTTTTTTAAGCCCAGCAGAATTTTGCCTTTTTGTTTTGGTTGTTGCATGGAATCAAGTTGCTTTATATTAGGCTGATTCATTTGAACTTGCCATTTTGTAGATTTTTTAAAAAGGCCTAATATCAGCAATTTTCATGTGGTTCAATCTGTTACGTTACATAAAACAAATACACAAACAAAAATCTCGAAAAAATAAAAAACGAACAAAATCCATGGTTGAATTATCCCTTATTGATTTCCATGCATATTGATTGTCATATCCTTTGTCATTCACCATCTCTTTACCTGAAATCAAGCTTTCTGAGTTGGCAGTTTAGTTGTGTTTCTTCAAGCTAGGACCCTCAACCCAACCCAAGAAATAATTTTGTTTAAAATTGAATTGTTTTATATCGGCATTTTTCACGTTTATTGTTGGAAAATGTAATGTACTTCCATTGACCTGTCATGTTGGTGTCAACATATGTCTTATCATTGCTTTCTTTGAATCTACTTATGAAAAACATAACTATTAATGCTTTATTGACATGAATATTCTTTTATTGACATCCTCTTTCTTCTTTTTTCTTTTTTGTTTCTTTATCCCCATTTTTACATTTTGGACATCTTTATTATCTTTTTCTGTCTTTGATTTCTGTCCATTCCATTATGAAGTGACAATGATTTGTTAACTCAAACTAGGACAATTGCAATGTCATTGGTGAAATGTGCCAGCAGTGACACTCAGGACCAGTACAAGCTGGTCAAAGATATATCTTTCTGAAAACCACTTGTATTTAAACAGACTAAAAGAGAATCAACAATTTTATAATATATTAAATAGAAAAGAATTTATGCTATTAAGTATTCTAAAAGGGTATTAGGAACCCTGTACACTTCTTGATCAGCTGCTGTGGTAATACACTGCCATAAAGCAGAGTGGGTGCACTTGGATTTCCAAAAACACATCCCTCAAACCTTGTGCACAAGGGCTGATTTGAGTATTGACCTTTGGAGGTCAGGATTTTCAAATGCAGCTTTATCTTTTTAGCTACTTTTTGATGGAAAATATAAAAATTGTTTAAAAATAAGTTAACCTTTGGTTTGACAATGTGTTGGCACATATTATTTCCCATCATAAGTCCACTCTTTGCCTAATGGCTCTTTTACTGATTTTTAAATATGTTTTAAAATAGTTCATAACCCAGATTGGCCATCATCTTGTGCTTCAGCACCTCAAGTTTCTGGTTCCCCTTAGCCCTCTTCTATGATAGCACAACTTCAAGGCCTACCTCACTTTGACTTTTAGTTTTTGTACCATTAGAGAAAAACTTGGGCCACCCATCCCCCCATGTTAATAATTTAAATTTAGATTTAGAGATAACTTCAGTGTTACTCCCTTTTCCTTGGAATTGGCATTTATACTTCTGAAATATGTGGGGGTTGCCCCATTGGTATGGTTTTAAGGAAGAAAAGAAGAGGCAATTTTTTTGGTTAGTTGAATAGAAATTTCTCTTATGATTCCCTGTAAGAAATTAATGTCCCTTGAATACTTGGGAGATGTTTTCTTATAAAAATATTGAAGTTAAATCTTAAGAAATCCTAGATGGCCATAGGAGGCATGGAGTGGAGCCAAGCACAGGCAGAAGCAATGACTTACAAATAAAAACAGAAAAAATGAAAATCACATTTTTAGCTACTTTTTAAAATTCAGTGATGAGGAACAAAAATGATCTCTAGAGAATGTTGCTAACTAGTACTAAATTCTGTTAAATCTTAAAACACACACATGTACACATAGAGCTTTGGCATAATTAATAAATGCATAATGATCCTTTAGGAAGGACTTGGCTGTGATTTGAAGTAATTGCAGTTTTTTGCTCTTGGCCTTGTTAGCACACTTGATTCCTGGCATACATATCCTAACATAAAATACAACAGTGCGGCTTCTTCACCGAGTGTAGACATAAGTACTATGCTTTTCATGGTTTTGTACAAAGACAGTAACATACCTATTATACTTTGGAAGTTGATTCATTACGCTCTACAAAAGTGGTAAAGGCTGTATTGCTTTGCATTGTTAATTATGAACAAGAAATAAAATAAATTTGAAGATAGTATTCTGGGCATATTATATGTTATATTGAAAAAAAAATCACGAAACAACTTCTAGACATTGTGTGGCTCTTTCACGTTTGAGTTTGTGAGTTTTCCCCCAAACTTTGTTTTCATTTAGAAATGTTTCTATTTCCCCATTTTTCTTTTATTTGTCTTCTTCACCCTTTTACACCCTAGTTCTAGCCTCAGTTTTACCCAAAGTTGATTTGAATTACACCAGATTGCAGCAAGCAGAGAAGGCGCAAATGGAAGCTGAAGATGAGGACAAGAAATATCTACAAGAATGTCAGAGTAAATCCGACAGTCTGCAGAAACAAATCTCCCAAAAGGAGAAACAACTGTGAGTATTTCTCTCTTGGAAACAAATACTTGTATTAACATAATTCCCACCACCCCCTTTTTGTTCACATGGTTGAATACCTACATTTTCATTTATTTAATGATGCCAGATAGATTGTGTAGATTGTGAAGTTCTCCTTAAAAGATAAAAAACTTAGAAAGCATACTAATGATAAAACTTATGTTTTTACTCCCTTTGTTACTTGCAGAGCACTTTCAACTGTCTTATCTTCTTGGTCAAGGAGAGTTTTATGCTTTCTGCTGTTTAACATTAATCTGATGGCCATTATGTTTCTAGATACTAAGTATAATAGGCCTTTGTAAGTCCAAGAAACCTATATTATCAAAGAGCATGATGCTTTCTCAGAACATTTTTATTAGCACTTCTATATGATAGATCTGTACATAGTCAGCTGGGAAGAATGTCATTGAGTTGAAAGAAGAGCAAGCTAATTATGATCCCCCCTTTTTTTTTTTAATTGGGGAATTGGGAGAAGAGAACAGTGTTGGGGAATTGGGGAGGGGGACCAGCCAAGTTGTTGTTCTTCAGTCTTCGTTGTGGAGGGTACCAGTCGCTATCTGGCTTCCCTTTGGCATCTCAGCTCAAGGTGTTGTGTTCAATTTTAGTTGTGGGTGGGTATAGCCACCATCTCATGTGGGAGTAGAACCAGCAGCCTTGTTGTTAAGAGCGCACGCTGTATCCACTGAGCCATCCAGGCGGCAGCTCAGCTCAAGGTGCCGAGTTCAGTCTTAGTTGCTGGTGGGCATAGCCCACCATCAAACAGGCAATCTTGTTAGGAGCACGTGCTCTCATCAGGTGAGCCATCCTGCCACCTGTTGGAGGATCAGGGGCAGCTCAGCTCAGGTGCAGCGTCACTGGCCCATGTGGGAATCGAACCAGCTGCCCTGTTGCTCAGAGCCCGTGCTCTTAAGCAAACTCTTAAGTAACGCGCCACTCGGCTGGCCCTGCATTCTTTTTTATTAATGTTTTCATGTAGTAAACAAAAGATTAATGTTTGCATTTTTCTATTTTCAGCTTAATCTTTATCATTATATTTGAAGTAAGTTTCTTATAGTTCATGTTTTTTTATCCATTCTGCTAATCTCTTTTAATGATGTAGTTAGCCTATTTCCATTTAGTATAATTATCAATATATTAGAGCTTAAGTCTGCTGTTTTATTTCTTCTTTGTTTTTTTATTCCTCCATTTTATTTTTTCTGCCTTTCCATGGGTTACTTAAATATTACTTAGAATTCTTTTTGATGTATCTGTAGTGTTTTTTTTTTTTAAAGATTTTTATTGGGGAATTGGGTGTATTTCTTTGTATAGATTTTTTCAGTGGTTGCTCTAGACATTGTATTATATATTTGCAACTTTTATCTATTGGCATCAACATTTTACTACTTTGAATGAAGTGTAGAAGCATTACCTCCTCTTAGATTTTTTTTTTTTTTAGCTGAGCCATCCTGCCACCTGTTGGCAGCTCAGCGGCAGCTCAGCTTGGGCCAGGAATCGAACTGCTGTTGCTCAGAGCTCAAACTCTTGAGCGAGCTCTTAACCAACTGAGCCACTGAACCGGCCCCTCCTCTTAGATCTTTTTACGTCTCCCCTTTATAACATAATTTGCTTAAATATTTCCTCTACATAACATTGAGAACCACATCAGACAATGTTATAGTTTGTGCTTCAACCATTAAACATAATTTAGAAAACTCTCTTTATTGTTCTCATCATTCCTGATGTTCCAACTTTCCTTTGTGTCTGAAGAACTTCCTTTAGCCATTCTTTGAGGGTAGGTCTGTTGGCAACAAATTCTCTTAGTTTTCTTTGATCTGAGAACATCTTGATTTCACCTTCATTGCTGAAAGATATTTTCAGAATATTTTAGGAGTTCTGAGTTTAGAGTTATTTTTGTTCAGTGCTTGAAAAGCGTTGTGCCACTTTCTTTTGGCCTTTATAGTTTCTGATTGTCGTTGGAATTGTTCTTCTAATTACTCTCAAGATTCTTTCTTTGGATTTATCCTGTTTGGGCTTTGGTCAGCTTCTTGAGTCTTTAATTTTATCTTTGCCAAATTTGGAAAATTTTTGACTATTATTTTTTCAGGTATTTTTTTTCAGTTCCACTTGCTTTCTCCTCTCGTCAGGGATTCTGATAACATGAATGTTAGACCTTTTTTTAATAGTTCCACTGGTCCCTGACACTCTGTAGGAGAGATACTCTCATTACCACAGCGCAGAGGTAAAAATCTAGGCTGCTCACTTGGCCTTGGCTGACACTGTGGGGAGGGTGAGAAATGCCTTGTTGCTGATGCATGGGGATCAAAGTGCTGGCTTCTCACGTGGCCTCCACTGTTACCGTAGGAGTGGATGAGGAGAGACACCTCATTATTGCTGGGCAGGGGTAGAAGAAGCTCAGATGCCCCATTTGGCCTTCTCTGATACCACCACAGTGGGGATCGGGAGGGACACCTCATTATTGCCAGGTGAGGATGGAAATTTAGGCTCCCCACTTGGTCTTTGCTGACTGGTCAGGGCCTATGGTTTTTTCCTCTAGTGTTTTGCTGGAATAGGGCACTTATTGTCAGAAAGGCTTCTATCATGCTAAGCTGCCTCTTTTTAGCTCTTTGGCAAGAGAGAGCAGGTCTTTTTTGTGGCTATTTTGTGGCTCTTCCCATTGGTGTATGTGGGTTCCAGGGCTTACACACACAGTCTTAGCTATATAGGAGGCAAAAAGAAGCCTCAGAGCTCATCACCGTGTTCTTCCTTGAGTCCTGGGATTTTTAGCTGGTCTGCCTTCTTCTTTCTCCCTTTCAGAATCTTATGTTTGTTTATATATAATGTCCAAGGTTTTTAACTCTACATAATTGGATGGATAGGTAGAAATATATGTACTCCATCTTGTCTAGAACCAGAATTCTAAGTTCCTTTTAAATCTGCCACAAAAATAACATTTTGAGAAATTGGTATATAGATAAGGCTTTAGGGCAGGGAATGTTACCTTGGTTGAAAACTTGCATCATGTGTGCTTTGTGAAACTAAAACCCACTCCTACCCCCAAAACAAAACACTGTAAGCAAACATTTTTTCTTAATTTTAAGACTTTCACAAAAGTACAGCCAGCACTTTCAGGGCTCCCTGGGCAACAAATATCACGAGGAGCATTTAAGTCAACAAGTTTATTAATGATGTCAGGGGTTTTGTTGTTTAAGTCCCTCTGCTCTGCCAAATGAAAAACAAGAAAAACCAGGCGGGCCACTCTTTGCCAGTTACTATAATACAGCCTTGAAACCCTGGTACTCTCTGATACTGAATCAGTTTTCTAGAATTTGACAAACGTGTAGGTAAGATAAATCTGATATTTATTCTGCAGTGATGCAGCTATTTGATCCCTGCCCAAAGGATGACCTAAATAACCCTACAGGGGCCTGGCCCTTTCCTATAGGGCCAGCCTACTCAATAAGATGGTACAGCTGCAGAGAGAAGATGTTTGTCCCTGCTGAAAACCTGAAAGTAATTTTGTCTCTCAGGTGGTGCCATCTCGGTAGAGCATGAAATGTTAACAATTTGGAGATCAGGAAGGATCCCTGCTGGCTCAGAAAAATTGGAACCATTACCATAAAAATGGGCAGTTGGGACTTTTTTTTTTTAACAATTTGATGAATATCTTTATTTATTTTTGGTATTACATTATTTTGGTATTATGTAGATATTTTTTACGTGTTTTAGAAAGAGGATCATGCTACATGCTCTTTTGTGTCTTGTTTACTGTATTTACTACATCATGGACATTGTATCATATGAATTAATTTAGGTCTACACCATCCTGTCACAGTTACCTAAATGAATCCTTTAGCCTGAAAAATTTTGCTTTATTGTTTGTTTGCATATCTTTAATTATTAGTGATAGCCTGCATTTATTTTGTGAATTGCCAGTTCATATCTATTCCCCCCCCCCCCCCCGGAGTATTCAGCTTTTTAATATTTATTTGTAGGAGCTCTTTACATATTTACTCTGGGTCTTTTACATACAGCAAAAATGTTTTCTAAAGTTTATTGTTAACATTTAAACTTTGTTCATAGTGGTTTTTTTCCAATTACAAATTTAAATTTTTTTTTTTTAATATGCAAGCAGGGTTTATTTGTGATACATTCTCAGGGAAGAGAACGGGCCTAGCCAAGGTGGGGGAGAAGGGGAGAGAGAGAGAGAAAGAGAGAGGGAAAGGGGGAGAAAGGGGGAGAGAGCAAGGGCCAGAGAGAGAGAGCCCTTGTCCCAAAGGACTTATAGTTTGCTAGGTGGGGTAGGGGAGTTATATACTGATTTGGCTGGGAAAGGGGTGCTTGCTCTTCCATGGGAGGGTGTGACCTCCTAAGATGGGTGGAGGTCTGTTGATTCAGATCCTTAATCTTGTTCCATACCACCTCTTATTGTCTGTTGTAAAAACAGATACGTGACTGGAGGCAGTTAATGAAAGCTAGTTAGGAGCTTTTTCTGTAGGCACCATGGACCCCCTCACACCCCTCCTCCTTCTCCTGCATTTTGTAATTTTTACCTATCATTTCCCTCCTCAAGCATTAGGAACCTAAATCTTTGGGGACTTTGGGGCTACTGCTTCCTGCTGTAAAGTAAATGTTTGTTGAGGCTTCTTTGGGTTTCGTCTGCTTGCTGTTGATCAGAGGAAGCAGAGGGAAGTGTCCATCCATCCGCCCATGATAGGTGTCTGGAGCTGGGGTCCCAGGGGTCGATAGTTGTTCATGATGATCATTTGTAGCTTTATAGCCTCTGTTTTGCCACAACCTTGCGTACCCTAGACTCCAGTCCAGTAATGGTGACCTCTCGAGGAGGGGCTGACTGGGGGGGCAGCTTCAATCCTGAGTTACCATCTGCAAGGCAGTCACAGCCTCAGGCCTGGGGGCCCTTGGGTCTGAGAGACAGAGGGCTTAAAGTTTTATTTTTTTTTAAAGATTTTTATTGGTGAGTTGGGGGGAGGGGAACAGACAAGTTGCTGTTCTTAAGTCTAGTTGTGGAGGACTTTGCTTCACTGGCCCAATCATTGCGCTCTTCCCGGGCGAGGCACATCAGTCGCTGGCTTCTGGACGGCCGCTCACTGTGGCTGTTGGCCACTCATGCTGGCTGCTGGCCACACACGGTAGCCCATGGCAACCTACTGCCACAGGGGCTGCAGCCTACGCCGTCGCAGGCGACCCAGGGCACCCCAGCTCCAGGTTGAGCTGTTGTTCAGCATCTTAGCTGTGGAGGGCAGTGTCACTGGCCCTCATATGTGGGATCCGAACCGGGGCCCTCTGGCGTCCCAAGCCAGTTCTTAACTATCGCGCCACTCGTCCGGCCCTAAAATTTTTATATAGTTATATTTTCTTTTATAATTTCTGCTTCTAGTGGTCAACATGTATTCTGACAATATATTTATGATAACTTAAAAACAAAAATTTCCTTTGCTTTTTCACTCCTTTTTTTTCTGATTCTGGATGATGAGGCCACTCAGCAAGGCACACTATACATTGGTTACTTCAGTGTCCCTCTGCATTCCTTTTAATTTTGTAGTGAAATAGTATTTGTCAACAATTTATAAATTTTGTTTTGAGGTATTTATTTTCTTCATCCTGAATTATAAAATCTAAAATTTACTTCATTGAAAAATAACATAGCTTGGGTTGGCTGAGTGGTGCGTTGGTTAAGAGTTGGCTTGGGATGCCAGCTCTGAGCAGCAGGGCCCTGGTTCGGATCCCACATGAGGGCCAGTGATGCTGTGCCCTGTACAGCTAAGACGGTGAGCAACAGCTCCACCTGGAGCTGGGCTGCTGTGACTAGCTGTCACTGGCATAGGCTGCAGTGGGGCTGGCCGGCAGCTGGTGTGCAATTTCGTGAGCTGCCTTGACCTGCCGTGAGCGGCCATCCAATGGCTGGCAAGCGACTGCCTCACCCAGGAAGATCTCAATGATAATACCAACATGGGCCAGTGAAGGGATGTCCTCCACAACTAGACTGAAGAACAAAAGGACAGCAACTTGTCTGCTCCCCTTCCCCGATTCCCCAATGAAATCTTTAAAAAAACAGAAAAATAACGTGGCTGTAAATGGACATGCTAACTTTATGAGGAAACAAAAGTGTACACACAAAAATATTAAAATGTGATGTTCTCAGTATTATTATATATTGCAATTAAAGTGTAAAGTATTAGAAACTGTAGTATTATTAGTACATGCCTCCCCTGTTGTACCTACGTATGAGCAATAATTATCAAAATGATTTTTTTGTTGTTCTAAAAAATTTCTCTCCTTGTTTCCTTTCCCAAGACATATCCAGTTTTAATAGTATAATGTGCCCTTCCAGGCATTTTCTATACTTATACAGCACTTATGTGTACAGAATTAATAAATGACATAAATTATTGTTTAACAAGGAGTTTTTATGGTTGGCACATAAACTAATACTTGGAGATCAGAAAACCCTGTGCTGCTGAACAAAAAACACTGATGAAAGAAAATATCTGAAGAAATGAATTATAAAGGCAAAAGTAGTCAACCAAAAAGATACTCTTATTAAAGAGTACAAACAACTGTCATGTGAGAAGTAGCTCTGAGCTCATCTGTTTACTGTTTGTCATTCAAGGGTGCAACTGGAAACTGATTTGAAGATTGAGAAGGAATGGAGGCAGACTTTACAGGAAGATCTTCAAAAGGAGAAAGATGCCTTATCTCATCTTAGAAATGAGACCCAACAAATCGTTAGTCTTAAAAAAGTAAATGGTGGTAAAACTTTTAAAATTACATTTTGATGAAAGTTCTGTAAAAAGAGAAATCATAATTTACATTTATACCAAGGAAATAGAATATACTAGTCATCTTTAAAAATACCAGTAAGGAGATTAAATGAATGGAAAATAGTTGATAGTTGATAGAGCAGCTATGAAAGAGCTTTGGACATATAGTTCTGTTTTTTATAAAAAGCTGCAGAATTTCTGTTCTTAATTAATGGTATGTATACAATGTAGAGTTTCTTATTTCTTTTAAATTACATTTTCTGTTTTTTTATGTTTTGAAGGAATTCCTTAACCTCCAGGATGAAAATCAGCAGTTGAAAAAAATATATCATGAACAGGAGCAAGCTCTTCAAGAACTCGGCAACAAACTTAGCGAGTAATTTCTCTTTTTTCTTTCAACTAAGTAGTCATTGACATTTATAAAGGTATGAGGGTGCCAAACCAAATAGGCAGAAAAGTTTACATACAGAAAAGAAAGATATGAACTATTAAAAACAAAACCAAACAAAAATTTTAAAGATTAACAAATAAGACCATAGGTTTGAGAGATTTTGTTAAAAGTTATTTTATTGGATCTTAGCTCTAAGCTTTTTCTGGAGATGAGAGCTAAGACTTGTTTAATTTCTTCAAATCAGAGAATTCTGAACTTCATTTAATAAATTTTTCTCAGAATAACAGAAGCCAAATTTTCAAAATACCGGGAGATAGCTTTGTCAGAGTGTTTTGAGAAAGAGCCAACATTGTGAGACGCGAAGGGTGTTTTATCTCACCTGGAGTAGGTTATTAACTTCATACAATGTGGTTGAGTCTATTGCAGTGAAGAATTACTGGGTTCCTATGAAGACAAGAAAAAGAAATAGTTTTCTGTCTTACATTTTCCTCCTTGTTTCATGTGTTCTATTTTTGCAAAAGATGGGATTCCATTAAGAAGTCTTAAGTCCAATTTCCAAGGGCATAGGAAAGAGTAGTTCACCAAAACCACAAAAGTAATCATCTCTATTTATTTGTGTTCTGTTTGTATTTGCATTTTATTTCCTATTATACTGCTTGTTCATATCCTTTGCTCATTTTTTGGTTGGATTGCTCATCTTTTCCTTTTTTTTTTTTCCCCCCCTTCAAATTCTGTAAGTATTTTATTTATCATTAAAGAAAAACCACAGCAGCAAGTTCTATGTTGGCTTCAATAAGACCAAATAATCTTTAATGTAGCTACTTCACTCCAAAATTGAAGTCAACACAGTCGTTGCTACAAATTACTTATTGAAAGAATCTATTCTGAAGAGAAAGGAAATTAAGAAAAAGAATTGAAATAATTCCTCCAAACCACACATTTATAAATATCATATTTAAAATGCTTGAAAGGCATGAATTCTCCATTAATGGAAAAGCAGGCTGCTACTGGCAACAGAAAAAAGCTCAGCAATAGTTTACCAAATGCTTTATGGTTTAAAAGCTCTAACAGTTTTGGATTCACACTTGAGCAGTATTCTTGTCATTATAATAGCTCTTTTTCTTATGGGATCTTTATAAATTAATTGTACACAGTGTACATCTTTCCCCATTTGTCATTTGTCTTTTTACTTTATTTTTGATATATGTTTTTTCATTGCTAATGTTTGAATTTTGTGGTGCAGCTTTATTAGTTTTCCTTTACTACTTCTGAGACCCATATTCCCTAAGACATGGGCCAATTGTGAGTCAGAACATATTTTATTTTTTCTCTAGTTCTCTTCTGCAGTGACAAGAATTTTATCAGGGCTGGAGAAGGTACCAGTGGCCCTATAAGTTTTCCCTGTCTGTACAAGTGTATCTGCTGAACACACTTTTCTTCTTCCTCTTCGTCCTCCTACTCCTGTGATTGTATGTTATCAGATTGAATCTAAGTAAAAACAAATTCCTTACTAATACACAGGATAATGAATATGTCGTTAAAATTTTTTGATGATGAGGGCCTGAAGTTGGCTCAATACTTTTTTTTTGGTGGGGGGGAATTTTTTTGGGGGGTGGATACTTTTTAACCTTTGCTCCTAATTGACCAGAATTGGCTTCAGGCTTTATATAGACCATTTGGGTGTTATTTAAAATGGGGAGTGGGAAGGAGAATGTCATATAGAATAATGTGAAATGTTTAATTTGGTAAAAAGGGAAAAATTAATATTTCAGAAAGAATAGTTTTTAAATTTACCATTTAAGATCTGCATTTTCAAGATATGACTAAATTTAAAAATTAGTATTCATTAATGTCACTCACAGGAATTACTATCCCTCTACTGTTTACCAGCTGTGTGACTTAGGGTCAGTTATTTAATCTCTTTAAACCCATTGCTCTATTCGTAAATTGAAGAGTTATAAAACCCCCAGAGTTGTTTTTCTCATTTACAGAGGATAAGTGTGTGAAAGCACCTAGCACAGGGCCTTTCCTCATAGCAACCAGAATATCAGTTTTCTTGTCTGCAGATGAGCAGGTTGGATCTGAAAATTACTCTCCAGTGCTTACACTCTGAACCTGCGATTTTAAAAAGAAATGATTAATGTTAATTAGAAAGATAGTTTTAATAATGAAATATTTACTCTTGGTTTCTTATTGAAAGATTCTTATAGAGAATTTTTGATAGATTTTAAAAGGCTTTAAATGTTATTGTTCTAAATAAATTATGATTGAATAGGGTTTTAAAAATGAAAATAAACTTGAACTATTCATATTTGAAGAAAACATGGAACATATGAAATATTAGGATGGAATATTCAAGGAAGAGAATCTTAGAGTAATTAATATATCTATGTTCTGATTGACAGTTTATAGTTTTTTCCCCCTCAAAAACAGGGTTTTAGGCTTGTTATATTTTATGGATGTTTTCCTAGAGTGTCATAATTGGTTGTATCACATTTATATTCTCACATTTTATTTTGACCCTTCTCCATGCTGTTTTCATGTCATGGTCAAATATTTTCATACACTTAAATACATGTTCCTAAATAAAAGCTAATTAAAAGGAGTAATGTAGACATGTGTTTCTTCCCTGTCTAGGACAAGGAGAAGGTGTTCTTGTACATTGAGTCTATTGGAACTGGAACTGATACCCCCTTTCTTTCGGATACTTTACCAATTCGTATTAGAGGGGGCAAGTTTTTAAAGTCCCTATTTGTGAATAAAGATATTTTAACCAGAAATCTATTAACACCAGTAAATTTTCAGAGTATTTCTGTAGTGAATGCTATTAAACTACTTTCATTCCATATTCAGTTTTTATATACAGCACAGTTTTTGTTTTGGCCATTATTCCCACCAGCATCAATTTTCCTGTGGTGCATTTTGTAGATGTGAATTCACCCAAGAAAATTTGACTATTCTGTGTAATTTTTCATTGATTATTCTCAATGTAAGAGTCAGTATGAGCCACAGAGAAGACTTAACACTTTGTTTTTATGTCTTGGAACAAAGAGCATTTGTAGGGTGGAGCAAGTTCCTAATGTTCTGCTTCATGAGTAGACTTCAGTGTTTGATGTATCTTTTGATCAGTAATTTCATTTCTAAATTGTTGCTCTAAGAAAAATAATACAGATGTTTTGGTCATTCCAATTTTAATGAATACTTTTTGTGGCAAATAATTTGAAACAAGTTGAAAGTTTAGCAGTAGATAATTATATATACTACTTTGTATTCTTTTTCATGGTATATACTTGGTATATACATGGTATATACTTGTAACCATTTAACATAATTGGCAGATGGTTAATAAGTCAGTAGCTTTGAGCCTTTTCAGGATATATTGTTAAGTGTAAAGAACTGCTTATGGAAAAGTGTCATAATGATTCCATTTAAAATACACACTTACACCTGAAACTAACAATAAAAAAAAATAAAATACACACTCATTGACATGTAGAGATTATCATCTCTGGGTAGAGGGATCACAAGTAATTAAATAATGCTATTTATAATTTGCATGTACATTAATATGTATTTTCAAAAGTTGAAAGTGAAAAAGTATTACAGCTATATCATCTTCCTGAAATTTTCCCCCCTTTTGCATCTCCTAGACAAATAGTGTACATAATGGTTAGCAGATGGGCTTTGGGGTCTCAGACCAGGGTTTGAATACTAGCATCCCCAGTTACCAACTCTGTGACGTGTTGCAAGTGATTAAACCTCATCAGGCCTCTTTCTTCATCTTTAAGATATGTTTTTTTGAAGATTAAATGAGATTATGCATGCAAAGGTTATAGCATAAGTGTGTGGCAGACCTTAAGCCAACAATAAATGGTAACTATTATTAATATTGTCATAACCACATGAAAATGCCAATATTCTTTCCGTAAAAATGCAATTTTTAAAAATTTAAAAACGACATTTTTGCTTTCAATTGTAAAATACAGGAAAATATAAAATATCCCAGTAGCCAGATTATTCAAATCATGTGGTATATATAGTTTATATCCTGTGAAGAAACAATACCTTTCTAATGAATGTTCTTTCTACTGCATGTTCTATATTTAAATCTGTGTACTGAAATTTGGACCTGTTTGTAATTTTTTTAGATCAAAACTTAAAATAGAAGATATAAAAGAAGCCAACAAAGCATTGCAGGTGAGTAGAAAGTTTTCCTTAAGAAATATGTGGAAGTCAATCTTGAGTAGAAGGTAAAGCCCTGTATAAATCTAAGTTATTATTATTGAATCCCAGGATTTAGAGGTAGAAATGCTGAATGGGGAGCCTGGGTGATGGGGATCCAGCTCTTTTCTGTACCTTTAGAATCACATTATTAATGTTGGAAATAACCTTGGAAATAATTTTGTCTACTTTCTATAGAATGTGGCATGATAAGAGTGTAATTGCCTTTGAATTTGAGAACCCTTGAATCCCTGTGCCACTCTATTATTTACTAGTTTTGACCTTCAGCAAGTCACATATCCTCATGATGGACTTACGATTTTGCATAGAGTTGCTTTGAATATTGGGTAGGTTAATATATGTGAAAGTGGTTGGTACAGAATATGGTTCTGAATGTGTCTGGATGCAAGAATCCCTTCTATAACATAGACAAAAATAGTCTGTGTGGGAGTACTTCAATGACAGATGGTTTCCTCCTGCACAAGCTACCCATTTTGCTTTTTATCAAAGTGTTCAATGAAAATAGAGTCAAATAGTGCTAGAAAGAATGAAATATTGGCAGCAGTCTCTTCTTCACCCCCTTATCTTATTCACCCCAGTTCGTGCCACCAGAAGGGAAGTACTTTTAGTTGTTTCTTTGGGCTTTTATCCATTTCTAAGTGATATGCAGTATATGCTATTTGCTCTTAATTTATTTAAGACCAATCTATTTTAGACCCATCTATTGCCTGGTTAACATGGTGGATGAGTTTTGCTGATTTTCATCCTGGTCTTCTCTTCCCTGTCCTCCCAGTATAATTAAGGAAAAGTTTTTGTGAAATTCATTTACTATATATTCTTCATTATGACTTTTAATATTGTTCTTTGCTGGGCCAAGTATTATAATCACAGTACACTACTTTTTAAAAAATTTCTTCTGGAGTTAATTGCCTTTTTTTGGGTTGTTTAGTTGTATTTGAACATGTGTTTTCTTATACGTCTATAAAATGTAAAAAGATTTCATTGAGGAATTGGGGGAGGGAACAGCGTTGGGGAATCCGGGAAGGGGAACAGACAAGTTGCTGTCCTTTTGTTCTTGTCTAGTTGTGGAGGACGTTGCTTCACTGGCCCATGTTGGTATTGTGATCATTGTGCTCTTCCCAGCTGAGGCAGATCACTCACTGGCCATTGGTCGGCTGCTCACGGCGGCTCATGCTGGCTGCTGGCTGCTGGCCACTTCACGGTAGCTTACGGCAGCCTACGCCATCGCTGGCGACTCACGGCAGCCCAGTTCCAGGTTGAGCTGTTGTTCACCATCTTAGCTGTAGAGGGCGGTGTCACTGGCCCTC
Organism: Hipposideros armiger; assembly: GCF_001890085.2. Classification (NCBI taxonomy): domain Eukaryota; kingdom Metazoa; phylum Chordata; class Mammalia; order Chiroptera; family Hipposideridae; genus Hipposideros; species Hipposideros armiger. The sequence goes on along the minus strand of NW_017731365.1, from coordinate 1,345,526 downwards.
ATGTGGGATCCAAACCGGGGCCCTGCTGCTCAGAGCTGGCTTCCCAAGCCAACTTTTAACCAATGCGCCACTCGGCCAGCCCAGTGCATTTATCCTTAAACGTTGTCAGAGTAGGTAATCTTTAAGGTTCTTCAAGAGAATTCCCCATCAGTAATAGATTTTTACTTTTTAAAAGGATTTTATCATGGAAATGTTCAAACATACAATTGTAGAGAGAAAAACAAACCATTACCCAGTTTCAATGTTTATCAATATACGGCCCGTCTTATTTTACTTCTATTCAGCCCATATCCCTTCTCCCTCATGAATTAAAGCAAAATCCACACTTATTTAATCTACAACGTTTTTTAGAAAAATGGCTCATTTTTTATTAATCTGTATATATCCCTGTAAAATGTTCTTGGTTGAAAATGTAATTTTTAGTGTTACCAATTTGAACAATATTTACTTTTGCTTCCTACTAGGGACTGGTTTGGTTGAAAGACAAAGAAGCAACACATTGCAAGCTTTGTGAAAAGGAATTCTCCCTCTCTAAGAGAAAGGTAAGTGAAGTAGTAAGCCCAAAAGTTTTAGTACAAATATGGTTTCTGATTATATTCATAAAGTTTTTTTCTCTGATTTTTCCACAAATAGCACCACTGTAGAAACTGTGGGGAAATTTTCTGTAATGCTTGTTCTGACAACGAACTGCCTTTGCCTTCTTCACCAAAGCCAGTACGGGTTTGTGATTCCTGTCACGCATTGCTGATTCAGAGATGCTCATCTAATTTGCCCTAAGACTCCAGAACTAAATCCTTACTGTATGCTGAAGTACTTACGATGAATGTTACATATGAACATGTACACAACATATTCAGACAGCCCTTCTTAAGCAGCTTTCAGACAGTACTGGTAACAGTTTCTTCCACATATTCAATTCATGGGAATTAGAAGTTGTGTAATTTGGTATTTCCTTTTCCATTGGTATTCAAAAAGAATTTTCAAGAGGGCATGCTTTAAAATAACTTCAGCTTAATTCCTAATTCATGTAATAATCATGTAATTCTTAATGACAACGCAAGGCCAGATAGCATAGCTAACACATTTGCCTTATTTGGTAATGGCCTTCTTAGGGCTTCGGATGTATGCTCCTAATTGTTGTGTTGGTTGGTATTTGTGGTGCCTGTAATTTTCCTAATGCACTTTAAAGCTTTATGGTTCTCAGAGAAAGACTGAAAATGCATAGAACTTTTCACAAGCATTAATATTTCACTTCAAGATTTTCCATTAGCTTGGCAAGATTTCAAGCTAACTTTATTTATTTGCCCCCTTTCTCCCCCCCCTTCCTTTGCCCATTTTGCATTAGAAAAAGCCAGTATTTTGTACAATTCCCCTTTTGTCTTCCTCCTAAAATCAATGTACTTGCTGGTACCTTTCAGACACAAAGAGGCATTATTTTGCCTCACCTTTTCCCTTATTTTGAAAGGAAAAACCATCATCCTTTTACCTTATGTTGCTGCTACTTGTAGATCTTTTCCAGCAACTTTTAAGCATTACATTGCAGTGGTCTACTACTGCATGAGTAAAAAATTCAGCATATACTGAGCCCTTCTAAGCCAGGGTCTTTGGAAGATATGGTATCAGCCCTACAATGAAATATACTTGAACCGTTTCAAGCATGAAAGATTGAATAAACACTAAATCTGTTGTATTGCTTATAGCATACCAAGAATTTAATCTCTAGTTACCCTTATATAATTAATCACTTGAACAGCATCATCACTTGGGAGCCTAATTTTTTTTTCCTATTAGTTTAATTTCTGCCATGCACTTTAAGCCTGTGAATCTTTCAAAGAATGTCATATTAGGAATCTTACATTAATTCTAGGAACATTAGTTAATTCTAGGGACATTAGTGATTTTAATCATGGCCATTTCTCTACCCCTTAGGATGTTACTTTATTCTGCAATATCTTTTCCTCAGTGAAGTACATACTTTCACTAAGTTTAAAATTATTTAATTTCTAAATTGCCAAAGTATGAAAACTAGCATTTTACTTGGAAGATTTATTTTCTCCATAACCCAATTTGATGTCTTCAAAACATATTTTAGGTGGTCTTTCTTGAATGCTAATAGAAATGTTATCCAGAGATATGAATTATATTCTTGAACTGTTTTGTATTGATGGGATGGATTAACATTTTTATGATTGCTGAAAATAAGCAAAAATGAAAAATTTCAAATACTAGGCCTTTTTTATTACTGTACTTAGAACAACTTTTAAAATGGCATTTTTCCCTTAAATTCCAAGGCTGGTTTCATTCAACAAATAAACTATGATTTTTAGTCCCCCTTTAAATTCTTTGCCATTCAAAACTCATGTATCACCACTGATTTGGGCTTTTTGTAGGCAGCAATACAACTTGCTCCATTTAGTTTTGGCTTTTTAAGAAACCACTTACACTAATTTTGTCTTTTGTTACAAAACCTTTGATTTGTATTTTGTGATTGTGAACCTACACTTTTACTTTTCAAGTAAGATTTGCCCTCACAGAAGTATTTATCTTACTAAACTTCACATAACCATTCTCTCATCTAGCCAGTACTACCATAATAATGCTATCATGGTGCCAAGGAATTGTGATTGTCATTCCACCCTGCAATGTTTTAAAATAAAATGTGCGTTTTATAAACCAAGTAAAAGATTTCAAAAATTAGCCTGTTTAAAAGGGCAACTTTCATTTTTAATGTTTTGTATTTTTACTGCTTGTAGATTTTAATAGGATACTCTTGGGGAAAATAAAAGCACATGTAATCTTTAAAAATGTAAGTGGTATGAACCTAATATATAAGGAAGTGGGTACAGGCATTAAGATGAATTGCTTGGGTTGATAGGGAAGGTAGCCTAACAGCAGAAACCATTCCTTAGGAGTAACTGATCTTCAATTGGACATTTAGTACCTTCTACCAATTTGATTTTTAATCAGTAAATGACACAAAGCATTCTCGGACAGACGCCATACTATTATCTCCCACATTGATATTTATTACATTAATAACATTTCTAGCAAAAACAAGTAACAAGTTCAATAACTCAGTAACTGAATTCACATTAACAGGTTTTATTTTGATCCATTAGCCAATTTGGAAAAAAGCCATATTGATCAAAGGGATTAAAAGTAAAAAGCACCGTTTCCTGGCTACATATAGTTTTTAACACAAAGGCTCTAAAACTCCCAACTAGTATCAGATGCAAAACCCAACTGCAGAACTTTCATTTTAATGAAGACTACAACATAGACTTGCCTCTTACATTTTTTAAGTTATACAGTTATTTAAAAACCATATGCTTTAACTATTGGGCAGAAACTAAAAATACATCTGTGAGAATTATACTCCACAGTAAATATTTTTGTACTTGTACTGAATTCTGATGTCACTGAGAACCTTAATCTAGTCTAAGACAGTTTGAGATAATTTACAACTATCACTTTTTGGATACATTTTTTGGTACTTCTGTCAAGTGCTGAGGGAATTTTATTCTAAAATCTAGGGCTAGAATTTAAATTTCCAACACTCCAATCTCCAGGTAACACAATTATGAATATTCAGAAATCCAGATACCTCTTAGATTATCAACATTTCAGAGCTATGCCTGGTTAAGTGACATTTGAAAAAGACAAATATAGAATTAGCTGAATTTATACTCCTGAAGCCATCTAAACTCATCTTTACGTGCTATATATTTACAGTGTTGTCCAGGAGAAAAAAGAAAAAAAAAGAAGAAAAAAAAAGACTATTTTCCAAGCTCTATTCCAGATGTCTGCTTATTAAGACTTACAGCTTATGCAGAGGTGGAACCATTGTACTCTGAAAGTACACTGTACTACTTCTTGTAGAGCTAATAATAAAATACATCAACCCAAATCTTATGAAAGCAGCACATCCTTCGGAGTAACTAGTATATAAAAAGTATCAACATCAGTGGTTTGAATATAAAAATTTATTTTTAAGTCAAAGTATGCAACAAATAAAACCTACAGAAAACAGATTTTTCCCATCACAATCTGTTGCTTTACCAAATAATGTTGAAAACACATTCCTTCAGTCATTATAAAGTTCTTAAAATACAAAAGAAATTAAATCTGTACGAAAGTCTAGTAGACCAGATGATGTCAGGATTTTTTATGTTGGTGGTTATGCTTTAATACATCCCACGCCATCCACCTCCACTCATGCCACCTTGCCCATAGTAACCTCCACTGCCTCCTCCACCACGGCCTTAGAAAAAAAGACGTTAAGAATTGTTTAGTAGGTGGTATCAATGTAGAAGATAGTAATACATGAACTTTAAGTTGTCTGTATGATATATGGAGACTAACATAAACTAAACCTCAGTAACCAATGACACTTACCATAACCCCCCAAGCCATCAGGAGTACCATAGCCTCCGCTGTAATTGTTCCCCATTCCCATTCTTCCAACAGATCCATAACCTCCTTGATTATCTTGGGAGGAAAAAAAAAAAAAAGTTTAAGACTGATTGCTAAGTGTCTCTAACTCTGCTTATTTATAAAACTTCATACATACCCATTCCATCTCTGCCGTAGCCTCCCATTCCAGAACCTCCCATTCCAGAGCCGCCTCCAGGAGTAGAATTCAAGAAGAGTTCAATGTACCGGTGTTCTTTAGAGAAAAAAAGTGAAAGTAATAGGGGGGAAAGAAATGATGGATCAAATTTACCAAAACACAAAAAAAGGCCGACTGGTTAGTATTAACCTAAATGTATGCCAGATCGGCCTAAATTTTAGGTTTCATTCAAATTGTACAACCTTGAACAAATATAGAAAGTGTTTTGGGGCCTCAGTTGCCTTATCTATAAAAAGGCTGATCCATTATTTCAGAAGCAACTGGTATACTACTTAAAAAATATATTCCAGGCCCAGTCGTAGAACTGAATCAGAATCTTAATTTAAGAGTTAAGTATCAAGTGATTGAATGTGCAGCCAGATTTGGGAATCACTGGTCAAGGTGAAATTTAATGGCTTAAAAAACAGATTTGATGGCATTCAGGAATAACTTACCAAGTTGATCAATGTACAGGTAAGAAGTGGTATTAATTTGCCAAAGGCATGGGAACTCAGACAAGTTCAAGTGACATACCTATTTTCCCTCTTTAACAATTTAAGCTCCAATAATCTGTCAAGTATTAAGAGTCTGAATTAACTTCAATAAAAAGTCCTCTAGAAAGCAAAAGTCTGAACTTACAAGCAAGTTCACACCTTGCAAACACGGTAGCATGCCAAAGATACCACTTACGCATGTTATTCTTATCTTTAGACATGGCAGCTACTGCATCTTCATGTGTCACAAACTCTACATCTGCTTCTCCTGTTGCTCTGCCATCAGCTCCAATATCAATATGCACTCGTATTGGATTTAGTGGTGAGAAGAACTAAATAAAAGAAAACACTACTTATTTTTCTATTTATATTACTGAAATTACCACATGCCTTGATTTTTCCTCATCCATTAAAACAAACCCTTCTGTCCTATGTTGCAAGGCTAACAATTGCATCAACAGAGGTTCTAGGAATATAAGACTATACACTTGGGGAAAATTACAGAATGATATTTTCTAAAATAAGCTAGGTAATATTAAATTTAAAAAGAAACATATTTCTAACCTAGAGAACAGTTTACCCTAAATAGATCAAGTTTCATAACCCTACTACTTACAGAATTAGCATCCCACTCCCAAGAAAGGTATTTCACAATTGTTGTTTGAAATATAAACAGGTTTCCTAGAAGTATGTGCAGAGAAATTGGGTGTTGATTCAGAAGGATGGAGTTTGATAAACCTACCAACTGTATATGGACAGCTCCCCAAATACATAATTTAGTTCTAATCCATAAATTAATCAGGTTCCAGTGATCCTAAAAGGCACCTGGAACTTAGGTCAACTGGTTACCAGTAAGATCTAGAGCAAAAATTTTCTTTAAGACCTCGATAGTAAATGACTGCGTGTGACTGGATATGGCCCATGGGCTGAAGTTTGCTGATTCTCTAACCAATTTGAAACCAACCAGTTTCAAATCAATAGCAGCATGTACTTCCATTATTTTCAGCTCCTCACCATGTAGCCTAGAAAGTCAAACCAAACTACTAAAATATATTGACTTAACATATTTACACTTTCAAAACTTTATACAAGAGAAACAATCTTCTAGTCATAACCACTCTATGATCAGTCTGTCAATTCTTAACTGGGCTTAAAACTTTTACTTGCTTGAATCCTATGTAGGTCAGCACACAACAGATACAAAAATATTTATCAACCACTTAAGCTAAAGATACATTCACATTAGATGAATTCTGACATTGAGTATATAAAAAAAAAGAGAACACTAAGAAGGCTTCAAAATTTAGATACTAGGATTAAGTATAAAACGACTAATAAATTACTAAAATCACTCACATTAGCAATGTCATTTTCAGTTGCACGAAAAGGCAATCCTCTCATGTGTACAAAATGACCACCATGAAAACCTGAACTTGCATCACCAGCTCCACCATAGCCATGTCCTCCCATACCTAGAGAATAAAGTTTCCAAAGATTATAAACTGATACGCGTAGGAAAAAAAGCATTTCAACAAAACATTTCTTTCCTACACACACTTTTCTCAATTTACCTCATATGATCTTAACACTTACAGGCGTTCTGAACATTAAAGAGAATTTACCTGTAAGTATACATCATATAAAAGCCCTATGTAGGAACGCACTAAAAGATGCCAGAGTTGACTTTATATACATCACCTATATTACCACTAAGTAGCTGTAAAGCATATACTTAAATTCAAAACTGAGTATATCTTTAATATTTAGTTTACCTCTTCCATCTCTCATTCTGTCATCAAAGCCATCATTTCCATAGCCATAATTATTATAGCCGCCATAGTCATCAAAACCTCCATAACCTGCATAATTTGAGAAATAAACGAATACACTTTAAAGAGATCAATTTTATAATCTAGTTTACAAAAGCATACTTTGTGATAAGCAGTCTGGTCAAATTATTAATTACAAGTTTGCAACTCCCAAAATGTGAAAGAAAGCAGTTAACACTTGGTGGAAATTAAAATCACAAAAGGTCCAATCAGATATCAAAATTTTCACTGATGCCAAACAGAAAAATGTCAGAATATACAATATCTTTATTTTAATTTCTGTATATGTTATCTAGGTGCTAATATGTGCATCAATCAAGTCCCCACAGCTGGCCATGGGAATCCGTATTTTCATGAACAGGTTTTAAAACCTAGTAGGTACTGAAATTACTGCCATTTCTATATTTCTTGACAAAGTGTCAGGAATATTAAGAAAATGACAACAGAACCTTTGTTCATTAGATACACATACCACCATCATATCCATCACCGCCTCGTCGCATTCTGTCATACATACTTCCACGCCCAGCTCCATAATAACCCCCTCTTCCTCCTATTGGTCTATCATATGGTCCCGGTCGCTGGCCCAGCAATCTTCTTGGTGGATCATATAATCCTCTGATTTCACTCCTGCTACTTCTGAAGATCTCAATATACCTATTTAAAAATGGTTTAAGGTATAGGTTTCAGCTTAAATGTATTAGAGTAATTAAGATATCGGGCAAAAATGCAGTAAGTTTTTCTATATCTAGATACATAAGCCAATTTAAATTTCCTAAATACACCATAAAGTAACATTTTAACACCTACAAACTTAAATATTAAGTTTTACATGGACAAATTAGTGATTTGAAAACAATTTATAAATATAAATATAATTTTAACTTGTTTCCTTTAGTACATGATAGGTGTTTAGAAAAAAGTTGATTATACAAAAGCATTTATCAACATCCTACAGAAAATGGAAACAATCTAATTTTAATTTAAGCAAGCTATTAGCATTAATTCCCCACCCAAATCTGTAGTTTCCAAGTTAAATTTAGGTAATTATCAATTCTTTTAAACTACCCCAGAAAAATGTTACTGTTACCCCCCCATTTAAGCAATAGTGACCCACAACCCCCAAAAATAAAAATTTAACACCATCCCAAACTCTCCATCCCCACCTGTGCCCTATTCTTTCCTTGTGTTTCCCCAGAGCATTTTCTGCTATCTCCTTTGAAGCAAACTGCACGAAGGCCTCCCCTGTGCTTCTCCCCTGGTAGTCCATCGTCAATGTTATCCCATTTGGCACGATTTCCAACCCTTTAACCCAAGGACAAATAACCCCATCAAGGGGAACAGTGTTAAAGGCTGAAACATTCCCATCTGAATCAATTATTTAAAACAAGTCTAAACAAAACAAACAAAAAAAAGCTTAGTTCCCCATCACCCCATTATACAAATGGAAGACTTTCTCAAATATTACTGGATTACATAAATTTTTGTGACCAGTGTCTTTTAAAATTACACGCTAAAAGCCCACCTATATAACATGAAAAAAAGCTCGAATCACATTTATGCTCCATATGCTAATTCATGGTTCATTTCATCACACATAATTACTCTCAATTAAGTTTATTGCACATTAGTTAGATTTTACATATTCTACACATTCTGTACTGAATATTAACTGGAGCATTCCATAACTTAATACATTAACCAAGATATACCCAAATTAAAGTCCCCCAAATAAATGGGTTTTACAAATTAAAAACTGAGTAATGTAAAATTAAAATACTACTAAACTTTGACTAATACTAGAGGTACCTTGAAAGAACTGAACTATTTCCTCTTTGCTGCAACCAAATGGCAGTCCACGAAGTCGTACTGTCCCATCACTAGCGTCATTTGGACCATTATGTTTCATAACCCAATCCATCTCAATACCGTTTGATTTAAATGCTACAAAAAATAAACAAGCACATAAAGCAGTCAATCAAAATATACTCTTGTCAGAGGTACTGAAGAAAACACCTCTCAATGGTGCATAACAGGAAATGGAACATACAGCTCAGTGATACTCCAGTGACAATGCCACAATACAATGGTACACCATCTTTCTGTTTTGGGGTAAGCAAATGACTGGGGAAAAATTGAAACCTAACCCCTCTCACCAAAAAGTACTGAATTTCTAAGGGTCAAATATTATGTTGCCTAATTTTAAGAAAGGTTACATAATTCAACCATCAGTCTTCAAATGCTCCCTATTGCTTGACTGTCATTGAATGTCAACTTTGCCTCTTCCTCATCTCTCAAAATTTTCATTCATATTTTCCAGGTTTTATTATTTACTTGAACAGTTAGTTCTGAAGTCCTTTAAAATTTGATTACTCAAAAGTTGCACATAGTACCACCATCCACTCACAGTAAGAGCCTACATCAAAAGTACAAGTATGCTTTGAAGTTGGAAAAATGGCATTACAAAAGCCTACATTTATTAGATGCACTAATTCTGAATGTATCAAATTGTTTTTGAAGGGGGAAAAATTCCCATTTCTATTTTAACTAAACGTGGTTTAAACACTATGCAAGAGCAACTTTTAAAATAACTGAATTAATTAGGTTGGAATTTTTTTTTTTAAGCTGAGCCATCCTGCCACCTGTTGGCAGCTCAGCAGCAACTTAGCTCAGGCCGGGAATCGAACCACTGTTGCTCAGAGCTCGCAATCTTGAATGAGTTCTTAACCAACTGAACTGAGCCACTCGGCCGGACCCTAGGTTGGATTTTTAAAACTGAGGTAACAAAGGCCACTCAAGGGTGAATGCCTTCCAACAGTAGCAGTGTTTGTTGAAGCCACCTGTTTTATAAGTTATCGAAGATAGTGTATTAAAAACCACTTTACTCACTGCTTTACTTTTAAACAGAAATTAAAAAATACATTCACATTAATAAAGTATTAAAAAGGGTATGGTGAGAAGCCTTTCTTTCCCTTCAAAAAGAATCCGTCCACCCAGTCTCCTTCCCAAGACAACCATCCTTTCTTTTAAACTTCCGAAACACTTGAAAGAGGCTAATGCAGAAGTCCTTCAGCTGCAGAAACTTACCAGACCTTATAAATTTCACTATACAAATGCAACTGCAAGGAATCCTACTCACCTGAATATTTCAAACCTTTCCCTCACCACCTCCTCCCCTGTAAACAAAACAATTTGTTCAACTTCATTCCTTTATGCTTAAAGATTATATTGCCTATCAACAGTGTTCACTAATATTAATTTCACATGATCTAATTAATGGAACTGTTAGCGGCAGCATTTGCAAAGAATAAAATTTCTTTTTCCTAGATTCCATGCAGTTAAAATAAGCTAATGTAGAAATTTTCAAATGTGGTTATTAAATCAAATATCTCTGCATATGAATCACCACACTTGGTACCTGTTGTTTTTTTTTAAAACAAGTATCCTAGGTGCCACTCTAGACAGACCCAAAGTGGGAAGAATATGCATTTTATCTGACATTACATATAATTGTTATGCATACAAATAACTGGTATGAACTTTTTGAGAAAACAGACTCTGGGTTTGAATCCCTAGTCTGCTAGTCACTGGCTACTTAATTTTTAGCAAACTACTTAACTCCTGTGTCCAACTATAAAATAAAGCAGTGGTGCCTACACTTCACCAGACCATTTCAAGAATCATTCAGTGTTTGGTCTGAGACACGATGACCATTCAATGTTGGCCAGTGTTACGGGATTTTAAAGGGCCCTGTAGAACTAACGAAATGTACCACAAACAAAATAGCTGAACCTTAAAGGACAGAAAAGTATTCTCAGTCTAAAAAGGAGTAAGGACTGTTAAAAGTCTTTTCCAAAATCAACAAAGGCTTACATTTTTATGTTTCCTTAGAAACCACCTAAAGCAGAGAAAAAAGACAGAGTTTTGGGAAATGTTTACTACAATACTTGTTAGCTATATAATTTAAAAATATTGTTTCTAGCATAGTAGCCCTGAAAGAAGTAGACCTCAGATCCATTTAGGGAAAAGAGACATTTTGAAGACCTACCATTTTCTTAAAAAAATAAACAAAATTTTAAAGTAGCACCTACTTAAATAAGTCATTTCCTATAAAGGGTGATTAAGAAAAGAGGGAAAAGATCCAACATCACACAGTAATTCCTCATGAAAAATGTAAGAACTTTGCAAAGTCAATTTAAACTGTTGTGAAAAGACCTTAAGTGTGGTGCTTTTTATCATTTGGCACATTTTTTTCCTCCAATGTAAAGCTGCTGTTTTGGGGAACACACACACAAAAAAGATGGAAATTGACTTATCTTTACTACAAATCTTAGCACTTTCCAACACTAGCAAGCAAACTAGTTTTGGTGTTTTGGATCAGCCCATACCAATGAGACCTATATAAAAATAATAAAGTACTATGTCTAAAAACAAAATTCATACACACACTGAACTGTTAACACAATTTTAAATTTGGGAAAAGTTAACCTGATTCGGAAGAACCTTATAGAGCGAACCTCCTTCTTATGTGTATGTAGAATACAAAATAAAAAAGGCACACGGTTTTCTCTTCAAAATTCAATATTTGAGTCTAAAATTCTACTTACAAAACAAAACCCAAGACAAACTCTACAGATATACAAAAAGACAATCTGCTTTAGTACCTTCATAAAGTCGTCTCAGAAACTACCTAATAGTTTCTACTATTATTCAGGATAGTCCATCTCACCCTTTCTTTACAAGTGTCACTGCTAATAACAATTCTGCTTTAAGAATTACAAGTATTTAAAAATAAAAAAAGAATCACAATTGTTAGCACCAATTAAAAACACCATCACAGTGGAAATATTAGGATAACTCTAGTCAGTTTTGTAATTTCCTAAACATTATGCTAAGTGAGACACAAAAGAGAACACATATTGTATGATTTTAAATGGGCTGTTTGTTATGCGAATTTTATCTCAAAGCTGTTAAGAAAATGCACCTAACAAAGGCCAAATGAAATATAAAATATCTTCACAAGCGATTATACTGTCTTCCTAAGTGTAATACTTAAAAGGGTTTGATGCATCAATAAGTAACTTTCTAAATGGTAGCCCGCTGCTCCTAAAACATGAGCATGAACTGCAAATTTTGACCAAAAAGTGGTGATGTTTAACTAAAATGGAATTTTTTTTCATCATTCCACCCTTACAATGTGCTTGCTCAGTTAAAAAAAAAAAAAAGACACACCACTTAAAGGTTAGGTCACTAAAAATGATTATGAATGAGTTCTTTTCTAGAATACAGTTACCATCTACTGCAGGTCAGCAACTTGTTTACCAAAAAAGAGTACGGTTATTAAAAATACAAAGGCAATTAGATGGATTTCCAGATAATGATGCAGATGATGACAGAAAAAAAGATTTCTAGGGCAATCAAATTAGAAAAGCTGTTATACCATACACTACTTTATAGGATAACTCTGGGCTGTCTTTTCAAAAACAACTAAAATCACAGAACATCTTCAATAGGAGGGCTTTGTTTTTAAAGCTGGAAAAGTAGAAAACAGACTTGTTATAAAGATCCATATGCATTATGGGAAACGTTTTTCCTCAGGCCCTTCCTGTCCCTTTTGTACCTTGAGTGAACATTACCGAGCCAGCTATCCTGTTGTCCTAAGGACCAAAAATCATCGCAACCACCACGACTTGGCTTTCAGTTTGTTTTTCTGTTGAGTAGGCTTATTTTCTTGGTCAAAGTATTACTATAGTCCTATACTAATGCCAACAGCGTCTCTGCACAAAATACACCTCTTGCAGATTTAAGTCAGTAACTCAAATCCTACACACACCACCTTTGCCATCACTGACTGTTTTAACTGTTTCTCAAATGTAAAAACTACTTCAACTCTAACCCAGTACGTGCCAAAACTGCACAAAAATCATTGCTAAACCATTCCACCCTCGCCCACAAGTTTAATAAGCCGTATCACAGTTCACTGGGCCCAAAAGACCTATTTGAAATATGCCCATTTCACATTCCTATTTGATAAGTCACCCACTTTTCTGATTACAAAACAATTACCCAAAGTCTTTAAATACGTTTAAGATAAGCGTGTGGGGGAGGGGGAAACCCTTTGGAAAATGAGTACGTACTCTTTTCGAAGTTCCAAATCTGGAATATAAGGGCCAGCTAAGCGTCCTTTATTCCTCCCCGGAGACTTTTCGTTTATCTAGCTGCCCTAGAGACCAGAGAGCTAGGGACTCCGTACTCCCCTTTCCCCCCCTCCCCGTCCGGCAGCCAAGCCTGGCTTAAAAACCTTCGCCACCGGGCGGCGGAATTACAAAGGAGACCGTCTGCCTCCTTTGTCCTGGATTTGGGAGTCGAGCGCCTCCGTCGCCATTGGCTTTCCTCCCCCAGCTCCAGCCTCTCTCATCTTGAGAATCTGCGTCAGAAGTCACTCGCAGTCCCGCCAGCCCAGGTAGCCCAGCCGAGACTGCGGAGGAAGGGAGGCCGCGGTGGGAGGCCGGGCCCACCCGGCGCCATTTCCATCGGGAGCGCGCCCGCCTGCCCAGGTCCTCCCCCCACCCAACTGCCCGGCTTTTCCCTGCTCTTTACGTTCCCCACTCTCACCCCCTCCCAGGCGCCCTGACCTCCCTCCGGCCTTCTAAATCAGTTTTCGGAAGCTGAGGAGCAAAAAGTAGAAAGAGAAAGATGGGCGGGAAGCCGAGGTGGCCGCGCCACCGTACCCAAAATGGCGGAGGCCAAACCAGCAGGGAGAGGGGTAATGCTGGATGACCCCCACTTCAGGCCTCGGCTTCGTCCACTGAAGTCCACCTGAGCAAGTCCTTCCTCCTGGCATGCCGCCCTCCTTGAAGTGGGAGATCGCCTGGGAGGCGCAGCTTGGCCTCTTCCGAGCGGCGACCTCCACACTTCGCCCCCACCGCACCCCCTCCCAGTCTCTCTCTCGTCCTCCCGACTCCGCTCTCGAAAGCACCAGCCCAACCTACCCCCTTTACTTCAGATACCCTGTCGAGCGACAGCAGCGCCGACTCAGGTGCTCGCGAGGTCCGGTTGTGAGGAAGAAGTCGCTCGCCCAGCGTAGCGCTCCCCACAACGGTTCTTCCAACCGTCTCCGGCGGAGGCAACCGCTGAGGGAGCTGCGCAGCAGAGCGACTGGCTTGGGGGGATGGGAGAGCGCGAGCGAGGAGGGGGTGGGCGGGGCGAGAGCGACGAAGAGCGACCGGCCCCCTTCTCGCGAGTCTAGCGAGTTGGTCCCGCTTTTGCGCGGGCAGCAAGTAGTACGCTTGAGCCCTGGTAGGCTGGGCCGCTGTTGGTGGGGAGGCGCCGAGGGCTGTCCAGTTAGAGAAAGAGGCGGAGATTTCCGCCCTTCCTGCTTACTGTACAACCATCAAATTCTCAGAGCATACGTTTTGAGCACACGTTTTAGCCCTTTCTCGGAGGATGGTAAGTGGTGGCCCTACTCCTGCCAACGTGTGTTGAAGGAACCGTGCTGTCGCAGTTCGAAAAAGTTCTCTGGTACTCTGCCCCACCAAGAATAAATTCCATAAAGGCCCCGCCCTTGCCCAAGCGTCACCTGCGTGGAAAGGGCGCCACGTGGTTCTGCTGCCAATGCAGGGAGTGATTTTCTCGTCCACCATGTTTGTATTATGCAGTCAAAATCGCTTAATTCTCCGCTGCTGAGATTTAGACGTGCCCCCAGGCCCCAATTAAGATTCTCCAGCTAAGGTTTCAACTTCGTCCTGACCTGGCTCTTCCGCCCCTCGCCTCCCGCGGGCTTAGTCTTGGGGGAGCTTCTTGATTGATTTCCTCCCTACCACGTTTCTCTACAAATCGCTCCTCGCTTTCTCCGCTCCTTCGCATTCTCCCTTGCCTTTCATCTTTCCCACTGTACAGTGTGAGTGACCAATTAGCCGCTCATGCACGACTTCGGGTTGTTTTCTAAATCTTTGCATTCTTGAAAATTGCGCGTACAAGTGACATCTAATACTTTTCGGTTGTGCTGTCATACTACCAAGGTTCCTAGTGACAATTTATGGCCTTTTTTTTTAATGCCCAATTTCTGGCAAGGGTGGAGGGCAGTACTGGTAGAGATCAATGCAAATTAATGTCAAACGTGGGAACGTATGTGAAGTGAGAGGGAGAAAAGGAAATGAGTTTGAGCACACTTGTTCCTGTAAGTTGGGAAGGTGGACAAAACTAGGTTGTAGACCCTCAATATCCAGCCAACGACTGGACTTTGTGCTACAGGCATTGAGAAGCCCGTCGAGGGTGGCATAGGGGGTGCAGAGTGTGTTAGCAGTGGAGAAGCTTGAATAATTTTTTCCTCCATGAGATCTGCAGTGTGTAGAGTGAAGTTACCTTCAGATAATGGCAACTTCAATTTCGTGGCTTTAAATTCATTCTCAAACCTGCTTAAGACAAGTGTGGGACATGGAGAATTGGTTAGGTTATAGTGCTGTACTGCCTTTCTTGGGCCCATTCCTTCAAAATACCCCTCAGAAAAGGGGGAAGGGATAGTGTGGTCATCATTACAAGAGACAGAAAAACAAAACCAGGATAATGTAATAATAGCTGACATTTATTGAGAGCTTGCTTGAGCTAGGTGCTGTGCTCAATTCACTGACTCTTTACAACACTGAAAGATAATTATTGTCACCCCCAATTTACAGATGAGGTACCCGAGTTCTAGAGAAGTGAAAAAGTTGCTCAAGGTCACACACCTAGTGGCAGAAGGTAGCATTTAAACCCAAATGGTTTTACTCCAGGGACCAGGGTCTTAAAGCACTATGAACCTTACTTGGGTTCAAATAACCAAGCTAAGGGAACAAACATCACTTTAGGCAAATTGAAGTTACCTCCCCTAACAAACACTAGAGTTGTGATCTCAGAAGTCCTTCAGTTAACAATTTATTGGCTGGAGACGTTTGAACAGGCCTGAAACTTGATGTCCTGGTGTCATTGACACTGTGAGCAACCCCTCCCCTCTTTTTAAAATAATCACTGTTAGTAGGACTCCAACCTCCCACACTTCAGATGGAGTTCTTTTCTGGGTTCAAGTTACATCTCTACTTTATCGTTTCAGTGTTTCAGTCTGATTTGGTAGATGGAATTCTGTAATCCCTTTTACCCTTTGCCTGAATTCAAACAATCTATTGTATTTACTGCCTGATTGAATTTGGCACTGCACATCACATACTTACTTTGTGTGGTTATGGGCCACAATCTAAAATCATTCTAATGACTTTTTACCTCCCCACCTTGATGTTTTCTTTGTGTGTGTGTGTTTTCTTTTGGTGGGGGAAGGGTCACAATTTCATTGTATTGGGCACTCCACTGTTTGCCAGTGTGAATGCTTACAAAGAACTTGAAATTAGTACATGTATTCCTTTTGCTTTTTTATTACAGCAAATAGGAAGCTTTGAGTTTAAAAAAAGTACACTATATAGGGGTAAACCTAAATTTATTTAGCTTCCTATTTTACTACTTTTCTCAAAAAAAAAAAGACTATCAACTATTCCTATTTGTAAGTTGAATCTTATCCTGTAAGCAAGCCTTGGTGAACAGTGAGTTCACCACTGCTCCAGTGATCCCTGCAGAATTGTTTCCAGATGGATCTCTGTGGAATTGTTTCCATAGAGATGGTCAGAACTAAGGGCTCCCAGCTGCTTTTGGGATTTTTTTTTTTCTCTTTGTCTTCCTTTCAGTCATTTCAGTGCTTTCCTATTAGCATGGCGATCAGAGGGACCCTGGAGAGGATCTTGTTAGAGGCCATAATGAGAGAAAAGATGAAAAAGGAGAAGGAAATAGAAGTAGCCACATTACCCAGGGGAAAACAAGACAAGGAACATGTGATCATGTATTACACCATCAAGATGAAGAGGAGAGGAAAATTCCATGCAGAGCCTGAGAGTAAGAGAAAGACATAGAAATTGAAAGAGATTGCACTTCTGGGGTAGGGAAGGCACATTAACTAAAAATTGGTTAAGATAGTTGTTCACATACCCTCCATGACACCCTAAAATAACATAAAAAGTGTATTATCATAATCTTTTTGCCTATGTGAAAAGCAAATAAGCGAAACATATCAAAACTTATGAATAAGCTTCTACAAGCGTTTCTAATTAATTAAGGTAGTTAATGCCTTTTGAACACTAAATCTGTCTTACTAGCGTTTTGTGAAATGCTTGTTCTTGGATTTATATCATGTATATCTACTGTCTTTAGAAAGCAGTGATCTTCCTTGTCATGATTCAAAATTATTTCTCAAGACAAGGCTTAATTAATTACATAGTTAATACTTAATACTTTATGTCATGTAAGTATTCATTCTGGGACTAGGGTAAAACAAAGGTCTCATCAATTTTAATATACACTAAATAAGCAAATGGAAACTTAAGAAGAAGAAAGCACTTAACATTCTCTCTAATTTTTGAAAATAATTAAAAGTATTGAACATTCAAAAAAAAAGTTTTAAAGTATTGAACATTTTTTCTCTTCTAGTGGATTGATATGAGGAACAGGGAAAACAGCTACAAAAGAAAGCTACTTAAGGAATTGAAATCAATTATACTGCTCTTAATGTGTCATAAGCACGTTAATAACTTAAAAAAACATAGCACTGATAATAGAGTAACAGACCATTCTCCCCCACCCCTGCACATGATTTTAAGCTTCTGGGTAGTAGATACAAATATAGGTTTCATTATATATGTGCCTATGCCTGTCAGTGCACAAACTGATGGTCATGTTAGGCATGGGGGCACTTTAACTAATTTTCACCACAGTCTAGCAAAGTTATTGTGGAGCAAGAAATACAAGAATCAGGAGATAATGTAATGCTCCATCCAAAGTTTACAAAGAAAATCAATGGCAGAGTTTAGAATTGTCTTCATAATCGGAGTCAGACAGGCCTCAGTTCCAACCCGAGTTTTGACACTTACCTACGAGCTGTTTGATTTTGAGTTGAGAAAATTAACTTTTCTGAACCTCAGTTTCTTAATCTCTAAAATGGGTTGTTATATGGGCCAGCCGAGTGCCTTGTTGGTTAAGAGTTGGCTTGGGAGCGTGAGCTCTGAGCAGCAGGGCCGCCAGTTTGGATCCCACATGGGCCAGTGATGCTGCACCCTCTACAGCTAAGATGGTGAACAACAGCTCGACCTGGAGCTGGGCTGCAGTGAGTCACCAGCTACGTGAAGGCTGCAGTGGGGCTGCTGTGAGCCACCATGAGCGGCCATCCAATGGCTGGCAACCGATCTGCCTCACCTGGGAAGAGCGCAATGATAATACCACCATGGGCCAGTGAAGCGACATCCTCCACAACTAGACTGAAGAACAAAAGGACAGCAACTTGTCTGTTCCCCTTCCCCGATTTCCCAATGCTGTTCCCTCCCCCAATTTCCCAATAAAAATAAATAAAAAGTAAATAAATAAAATGGGTTGTTATGATGTTATGTAGGGTAGAAATTAGTAGTTGGAATAATAATTGTAGTCCCATCCTGTTTAATGTGTGTTTGTGATGTCGTCGTCAATAAATGTGGTTATTGGCAGGCGTCAGATCCTTTTTGTTTGTTTGTTTATTGGGGAATTGGGGGATGGGAACAGAGCTGGGGAATTGGGGGAAGGGGAACAGACAAGTTGCTGTTGTTTTTTGTTCTTCAGTCTAGTTGTGGAGGACGTCTTCATTGGCCCATGTTGGTATTATCATTGAGCTCTTCCTGGATGAAGCAGTCGCTCACTGGCCATTGGACAGTCGATAACGGCGGCTTACAGCAGCTCATGGAAGTGCACGCCAGCTGCCAGCCAGCTCCACTGCAGCCTATGCCCTCGCCGGCGACTCCCGGCAGCCCAGCTCCAGGTTGAGCTGTTGTTCAGCATCTCAGCTGTAGAGGGCAGTGTCACTGGCCCTCATATGTGTGATCCGAACCGGGGACCTCTGGCGTCCCAAGCCAGCTCTTAACCAAAGCGCCACTTGGCGGGCCCTAGAATAAATATTTTTTATACACATGTGGTGTTCAAAACTTCATGCTCTTTCTATAGTTATTCTCCAAGTACAGCATCAGCACCCCCTGATATAAGGGTGAAACTAGGAAAATGAATAACTTAAATAGACCTAGTTTAGTTACCTTATAGCTTGCTATTCAGCAAGTGAGTGTGGAAAGGTGGGGGGTGGGGTGGCAGGGGGAGGTGGCAGTTAAACAGGCAAATGACATTATTGGCTATCAGAGCCAAAGAATTTTTTCCCTTAAAGAAATGTTTCATTTGAGAAGCTGTGCAGTATTTCCACTTTAGTTGTAAAATTTTATTCTTCTGTGCTGGATTAGATTAAGAAAACTTCAGAAGACTTTAAACAAACATTTTTAAAACTTGCACATGTAACTAATCACTATAGAAAAATTAGTCTTTTTAATATATATTTTCTCATCCAATTGAACACGTAGCTGGTGGCTGGGACCAATGAGGTTGAAGTTCCAACGAGTCTATGCTCCCTTTTGGCATACCTATGATTTCTATAATAGTGTCAATTCTATTAAATTTATGAAAACTATGTTTCATTATCAGAACTCTAATTTGTTCCTGTTGTCTATTCAAACTTTCTAAGATAGTAAAGACAATCTGTAATAAAATTTCCAAATAATTGCATAAACAAACTGCAATATACTGTCAATAATGGTGATGCTGTTGAAATGGAAATGTTGGCTGGCAGATGATAGCGTGTTGAGAAACCCTAAGTATTTGTCAATCAATGGATGGAAGTCCAGTTTTGATATATGCACAGAATATTATTTACTTACCTAATTAATTCAATAAATATTTATGATGCGCCTGGTACTGTTCTAGGTACTGAGATTATAGCAGTAAAGGAAAACAAGAAGAGGTTCTGACTTTATGCTTTTTATAGTCTAGTTAGAATAATCCAAAAAAAGACCACAAGTGAAAACCCAAGATTTTGTTTTAAAGATTTTTTATTGGGGAATTGGGGGATGGGAACAGCGCTGGGGAATTGGGGGAAGGGGAACAGACAAGTTGCTGT
>NW_017731365.1:1310072-1325508 GCF_001890085.2 Hipposideros armiger | reverse complement strand
ATCATTGCGCTCTTCCTGGGTGAGGCAGTTGCTCACCGGCCACTGGATGGCTGCTCATGGCAGCTCATGCTGGCTGCTGGCCACTCTCGGTAGCTTTATGGCAGCCCACTGCAGCCTACGCCATAGCTTATGGCAGCCCACTGCAGCCTATGCTGTCGCCGGCAACACAGCAGCCCAGCTCCAGGTCGAGCTGTTGTTCACCATCTTAGCTGTAGAGGGCACAGCGTCACTGGCCCACATGTGGGATTGACCCGGGGTCCTGCTGCTCAGAGCTGGTGTCCCAAGCCAACTCTTAACAAACGTGCCACTTGGCCGGCCCATGAAAAGCTTTATTTTAACAAATCTGTATCATGAGCTCAAAAAAGTCTCCATCTATAGATTTAATAAAATAACAAAATTAATTCATGAGGCTCATTTGACTGTTAAATAAGCCATGGGGATGTAATGTACAGCATGGTGACTGTAGTTATCAAAAATAAAAAAAAATGTTATTGCTGATTTGCAGGGGTCACCTTTTAATTTTCCAAGTTTTTTTATAACAAGCACTTTTTATTTATTTTTATTAAAGATCAAGGAAAGGTTTTATTAAAAGTTAGTCAATGAGGTAGCCATTGGCAGTGTCTAGAGAAGATGGCTTAGTTTCTTCTTATATCAGAAAGGGTAGGTAAATTTTCTTACAGTAGGAGATGTGATGCCCAAACTCAGGACATTTGACATATAGACTGAGGTCATTTGATTGACATGTGCTGGGTATATAACTAGTTTCTTTCCACGCATGCTCTTACCCGTAATGCATTAGAAAAACCCACAGGGGGGTGGAGGGCAAGTCATAATGTTCATTTTATTCTAATTGTATTATAATGAGGTCAGAGTTCAGGCTGAGGGCAGGCTCTAGTAGTCAAGCACATTTTTTTTTTAATTAGAAAAAAGACATTTTTTTAAAAACGTAGTAATTTTCATGGGAGACAATAATCAACATATGCGCTCCTTGGATGTTTCATGCACTTCATTAAAAACATAGCCTAAGCTAGTTTTGGCTCCTCTAAGAAAGAATATGATTATGTTGTTAAACATATGTACAGTTTGAAACAAATACAAAATTTCAAAAGAAAACATTCTATTCATCCAATATTTTAAAACAAATTCAATTTAGAAGCTTACAAAATTAGGGGATCACATACCTTTAAATGTAGGCGTGTTAAATTAATTGCTTGACTTTGTATCTGGGAACTTCTAGTAAGTTCTGCACACCAAGTAAAACATTAACTTTTTGATTTTTTTCCAACAACAAGAAGTAAAGCAGGTTACCAGCAATTCTGAGAATTTGCAAAAACAGCTTGCAAGAAAAATGAAGCTCCCTATATTCGTCGCAGATGCATTCACAGCAAAAGCATTTCGTGGGAATCCTGCTGCTGTTTGTCTCCTAGAAAATGTAAGTATTGGTTTGGAAGGCAGTGCCTGGAATTCTAGATTCCTGTAAAAGCCAATGTTTCTTTTTTTAAAAAACCTGATCCACTTGTTTGTTTACTTCTTTGGTTTTTGTTCTTTGTCAAATGATATCAGCGATGTTCATGTGTGCAAGTTGATTCTGACAAACTTCTGTGGCAAGAGTGCTTACACCTAGATGCTTAAGACTAGAGAAACGAAGATTCTTGTAAAGAAGGACTAGAGTTCCCCCTTAGCCATTAGGTTCTCATTTATTGGAGAATAAAATTAAATTCGTTTTATGTGAATAGACATGGCTAATATTACATTTAGCGTTAACAGATTCTAGCTGGATGTTTTTAACCTTAACTATTCAGACAATTAGCAATTCTGTTCAGGACAAAGAAAATGAGACATTTTTGCAAATAATTAAGTAAAAAGATAGAAGGAATTAAGCTCTAAAATTGGGAGAACTTTGTTTACCCAAAGTCTCATTTTTAAAAATGGCTTTTTGATTTGGATAAGTATTAACAGAAAAGTTAAATATTCCTTGACTTTAACTGCTTTTTTGGTCCCTGGGTATTAGGAAACAATCAAGGTGCCCTTCCACTCAGAGCAGTCCATGTAAGAGATTATCTGAGAATTACTTCAGGAGTACAGTAAGCAATTGGTGTTCTTAAGTACGTCTGACTGAGTTGGGCAAAGTGTGCTTTGGGGCCTTGGAGTACGCGAATCTCAGCCTGGCCTGCACATTAAAATCACCAGAGAGCTTTAAACATTTCTATGCTCAGGCTGCATCCCAAACCAATGACAATAGAATCTCTGGGGGTGGGACCCAGGCAGCACTGCTTCCTAATCTCCTCAAGTGATTCTACCGTGAAATCAAGATGGAGAGTGGCTGAGGTTTCACTGAGATAAGTGAATATTGTTAAGTGTGTCCTTAATACACTTATTTTCTCTCTCAAATGGAACAGCAAAATGGTGGTCAAGGGTCTTCATCTCACTTTAACAGTGCATTCATTACGCAACCTTTCAGCCGGCATTTTCCAACCACCAAATGCAGAAAGTAATAAAGTTAATAAGGCTTTATCAAGTTACGCAAGAACTTGGGAGGATTAGCGAGAGAATAATTAACAACCAGATTATAAATTGTGAACTTTTTTTAGAAACAATCTGGCAAGGAAGTGTGAAATTGTCTAAAACTGCTTGTCAAGAGTCTTAGTACATTTATTTGCCCCATGTTCCCATGTAATATCTTTGAAGAGTTTTAAAAATACTTTTGAGTGATTTTTGTGCTCAGTTTTCATCAGATGAGAAGGATTTGCATTATCCCTCAATTTAGTCCTTTTACCTCTGGTGTACTCACTAAACAACAGACTTAAGGTATCTCTCTACCTCTATCTACCTTTCTATCTCCATGTCTATCTCTCTACCTCTCCATTAAAGTATATTTTACATGTTATTTATATATTTGGAATAACTAGGAAATAAAAATTTAAGCAAAGAACATAGTTTGATGCAACAGGCTTCAGTGCAAATGGAAGAAAGAAACAGAAGACAAGGCAGTCCGTGTCTTAGGGACACTCGCTCATCCCCCTTCACTTCTTCTGGGCCTTAGACCTGTGAGATCAGGCTGATCTGATGGCCTGTCAGGGACAACTTGATAGCTAAAGACTAGTTTGCTAGTTTTCTATTCTGTGGACATGAGAATCCTGTTTTCCTAGAGTTAGCAATTTCTCCAATTCATAATCAATAAAAATTATAAAGGAAGTATATAAACTGTGTTTTCTGCCTTTGGACTCTCCTCTGCAGGGCTGGAGACAGTGGATACCTGAAACACCTGGAGAGAACATAAGTGAGCTCAGGAAAATCTCAGAGACAAATAAGTGCTACACCTTCTAGTGCTGACCATAATTCAGTAGGCGTTTAGCCTGTCATTAACATATTCTATTATACAAATTATTTATAGACACCCACCATGAGCCAGGTTCTGGGCTAGGAATGGGAGGTACAAAGATTGTCTGCCCTTGAGGTGCTGAAAGTCTAGTGGGGGACAGAGACACGTAAACTTGATCTTTATTCAGTAGTCACCACAGAGGCTGAAAGACTGAAAGGCATCAGGTGCAAAGGGGACTCAGAGAACAATGTTGGATTTTATGGAGAAGAAAATACTTCAGATTTTAAGCGCAGTGTTTCAAAGGACATTCGTTTTGTTTTGTCTTGTTTAAAATGATTTAAAATTTGACCAAGATGAGACTAACCATAGGAAAACTTGGTGGACAGACTAAAGACTAGGTAATTGCATATTGAGCTTTTTGAATACTTGAGAAAAGACCACTGGAAGGAAAGTAACAAGTTCTGGGGAACAAAATTCTAAGAGCTTTCATAATATTCTAAAGTTCTGATTTTCTTTCAGGACAAGTCAGTTTTTGACATTCTCATACGAAGAACTTATAATACTGTACATTAGGTGAAAACAAAAACAGATTACGGGATAAATGGAACATGAAATAGATATTTTAAAAAATATTTAAAACCTTAAAAAAAATGATGTCCTCAAATGCATGACATTCCGTTTGACAATAAAGACCAAGTAGAGACATGGAAAATGTATAGAAACAATATTTAAAATATGAAATAGATACATTATGATAATAGCTGTGTAAAAAACGACAGGAACTCATGACCAACTATTGAAATAGGTGAGAGCGCTGTGGTAGTGATGAGGGGTGATATTTTGTTTATTTTTTTGTAAACCAACTGTAATATTTAGTGAAAATAACGTATTAGCAGGGGTAAAGAGCCCATGTATTTATTCTCCTTCGTTTTTTAACAAAGCTTTAAGTTTTTTATCTTTGTTGTTGTTGTTGTTGTTGTTGTTGTTGTTGTTGGTGGTGGTGGTGGTGGTGGTGGTGGTGGTGTGTGTGTGTGTGTGTGTGTGTATGTGTGTGTGTGTGTGTGTTTAGGGCAGGGTTTCTTAACAGCAGCACTACTGACTTTTTGGACTGGGTAGTTCTTTGTTGTATGAAGCTTGTCATGTTTACAAGTATCCTTGGCTTCTACCCACTAGATAACAGTGGTCCCCCCCTTCAAAAATCACCCCCCATTGAGATCCATTGTTTCAGAGGTTACCTTTTCTCACAAGAGGTTTATTCCTGAGTTTTCCTGTTAAAATTATCCATCAAAAACAACTTTATGTGTGCCCAATATATACATTTATTCCAATTCAACTGGCATTTCCTGGCTATCGACCATGTGCTGGGATCAAATGTAATATTCAAATATCTGCATTATTATTCTTTTAAACACCAGTGATCATTTCCAGTGACAGCAAGGAGCACTGGCTTCACACTTTTAAAGAGGAATGCTCAGTTTTAATTCCTGAACTATTTGCTGTTCCAGTTTTCCTTATTAAATTTAGAGAACACCCCAAACCCTTTACAGCGTGTGTTATGTATTTAAGGGAAAAAACAGGTGTATAACAATACTGTGCTCAACCTATGCTTTAACTCATATGGGGAAGCTTATGGTGCACGGGCCGTTTCCACACTTCGTGCCCTTCCTTGGAGAGAGGCTCCCTTGGTGTGACCACACTGGGTCAGAGGCTCCTGGGTGGGGTTTCTAGGGTGTTTCAATTTCCTATCCCATTTATATGCCCAGAACAGGGATGAGGAGTGCAGAGAAGATTCTTTAAAGCATTGAAGGATTTTCCTTTGCCCAATGTTTGAAGAAAGAGCAATGCAAAGCAGGAGGAGATGTTAATGTAGGAATTTCTGCTTTCCAAGTATCCTCACTGGCTTCTAGAACATAACCCTTAGCTTGGGGAACAGTGACTTCAGACAAATTTAGCCAGATACCGTGCTCATCGCTATTTATATGTTACTACATTTCACCCTCACAACCACTCTATGAGTAGGTCTTATTATTATCCCCATTTTACAGATGGGGAAACAGAGGCAGAAAAAGGTTAAGTAATTTGCGTGAGGTCACACACTCCTAGGTGGCTGACTCCAGGATCCCACGTCTGCCTGACTGCAGAGCCTATGCTTTTAACTACTGTACTCACTATTAAACTACATATTCTCCCCTATTATGTGCTCCCACGGCACTTCTTACTTTCCAGTTGGTAACAAGCATCGCTGTTGTCATTCATTCAATGCCTGCCTTCCTCATTAGACTGCACATTCTATGAGATCTTAATCTAGTCTGACTTGTTCCAACACACTTGGCCTAGCACATGGGAGGCACTACATAAATAACCTGTCGATTGAAAGTGAAAATATAATTGATTAAATTTGGTAAAATTTCCTAAGAGTTCTAGTTAACCAGTAATTATTGAGTTTATGTTCTCATTGGTGGGGCGGGGTGGGGGGTGGAGCATGCTAAGTGAGTATGAGTTTTGGGTTCTGTGATGGAGCTAAAGAGACTGGGCATCCCTGAGAACCATTAGGAAAAACTAAAGATGGCCTACAGTTTGAGTACTTCATTGGAGGACATAACTTCACAATAAGAAATCCAAGTGATTCAGAAGAAATTTCTCATTTCTTCCTGGATGATTTAGAACTTTCTATACCTGAATGCTTTTCCTTCACTGGAATCTATCTGCAACAGAGGGACAAATGAACAGACTGTCATGTTTAGGCTGTCATAGTTCTAAACTGCCACAAGATGGGAGTATTTTAAAGCTTTAGTCTGATTTTCTGATCAAATTTGTTGTTGGCCATATGGTGATGGAACCCCAGTGTCCCAATGTAGTACATCAAAAAATCCCCAAACAAACATGGCAGTTTTTGCTGTTGGAATTTTGACTCGTGAAATTGCCAAAGGGAAATGGATATTAAAACAAAAGAATTAATAGCTGTTGGTTTGTAACTATTAGGTGTTGCATTTGAAAATAAGCTTGTAGTGTAAAATGGAAAAATTACTGGAACCAAAATTCAGTATTTTGAATGAATGCAGCTTCTTTCTTTTGTTTATAAAGCTCTCAACGTTGAACCAATATTAGCCTTCTCATGATTCACCTTTATCTTGACCTTTGGTTCCAGTGTAGAAATTCAGCTGCCTGTTGTGCATACTGAGGGCCGCTACTATCAAACTTTCTACATTATATCTGGTCCCTCAGGCAAATAACAGGTGCATTTTAAATGTCCTGGGACAGAAATTACAGTTACAGAGATTCAAATTGCAATTGATGCAATACACCAATGTAGAGAAGATTAAAGAGCGATGGTCAGTGAGGTGTGTGTTCTAACTGATGTGCAAAAAAAGCCCATTTGCAAGGAAATCCATAATCTATAGAAGGTGAGCTTGGCTACAATGCAGAATGCTTTAATGCTTTTAGAGACTCTGTCCTTAAGGTAGAGGGAAGAAACAAAGAAAGGAGGGACAAAGATAGGGAGCTTTGGCCACGTGAGACAGGAAGCACTGGCAGGCAGTGCAGGTTCCTGGAGCCAAGGAGGCAGACCCAGGAAGACCAGCACAGGCTTTCCTTTGTCACCCCTTCAATCACCACTGAGCACTGTGATTGCAGATTCTGCACTGGAGAATTAAATGGCTTCCAGTTTCTCTCAGGTGCTGTATACACAGGTATGTGGGCCAATTTCCACAGAGAACATTCTATAGGCCACGGGAAGAGCTTGAGTTCAATTCTCAACAGTATTGCCTTGTTGGCTGGGATGCCCCAGCACTTCCTGACCTCTACTCAGGTGGCACGTCTCGTTCCCCAGACCCACAGGTGACCACAGGTGTGACAGGTGCATATTCTACTTTATTCCTACCATCCTAATTCTCCTCACCTCGGCTCACAGAATCCTAGTGTCAAAGATTTAACAGAAGGAGAACAGACGTGAGATCAAGGGACTTGCCTAAGAAGTGTCCCCAATACAAAGCTCTTTGCCCACATTTTTCTGTCCAACTCATCAAAATTTGCCCTTTTTCTTTAAAGTCCTAGCATATTTATCGTCAAAATCTGTGTATCACAGTCACACACTGTACAAAAACCTATGTGTCTCACATACATACATATGTACTCTCTGGCGTTGCTTACTGCTGCTTTCTGGGTTTGTCCTGACTCCCACAGGGAGGCTAGGCTCCTTGAACTCAGGGCTGTATCTTATACATCAGGGCTTCTCAAACTTGAATGTGCACTTGGATCACCTGGGGACCTGGTTAAAATGGAGGTTCTGATTCAGAAGGTCCCGTGTGGGGCCTGAGCCCCTGCATTTCTACCACATTCCCTCAGTAATGGTGCTGGTGCTGCTGGCCCAGCACAGCACTGGGTCATTCATTGATTGCTGCATTCCCTCAGAAATGTGGCAGCCGTCTGTTTTATCTGATAGACACTGGTTTTCCTGTCTGCAGGGTGCTAAAGGGATAATACGGGTAATAGTGTGACTTTGTTATGGGGAGTGTAGTGTGGCAGGTGAAAGCCCTGGGCTTTGAGCCACTCAAAATAAAAAGCTAACATTTATCAAGTACTTACTATCTGTTGGGCACTGTGATAGCACTTCATATGCATAATTGGACTTAATCTTTTGAAAGAAAAACGTTAAGTAAAAAACAAAACCATTGTATCATGTTTGGGTTTTCAGAAAACAAGTACTGTATCAATTTCTTAAGTGACTTCTCTTTCTACAGAACTACAGAGCTTCTGTAGGTTTTGAATACAGTGCTCCTTTAAGAAAAGCTTAGTAAATCTCCTGTTAGGGTTTTTATATCAGCTGATAGTTTAAAACTCATGACTGACTTCTCACAATAACCACTGTTTTATGCCTCATACAAGTATAAGGAAAGTGTTTCAAAGAATTTTGAAACAACTGAAAAACAAAGTGTGTTTAACTTGCATAACTCAGGTAAGTGAATTATGAATTATTTCTGGGCTTCAACTCAAGTATAATAAGTTTTTAGCCACAGCAAAAATTCATTTGTCTTAAAATTTCTTTAGAATTAAAAATCTAGCTAGTGAGCATTTTGTTGATTACAAATTTTATTTTTATTCTTAAAAGGAAAACTTGTATTTCTGGCCCATTTTTTCTTGAGTTAAGAGGAGTGTGTGTGTGTGTGTGTGTGTGTGCGCAAATACCAATATGTACGTATGTGACTTAAGTACTGTTATTCCCATTTTAAAGGTGGGAAACTGAGGCTCCACGAGAGTAAATGACTTGCCCACTCTTGCCTGCTACTAGAGACTGATCCAGATAAAAATCCAATTCTGTCTGTTTCCAAAGCCCACATTATTTAATATTTTTAATATTTTATTTAAAAAAATTAAAACCTACAGAAAAGTTTCAAGAGTGGTACAATGAACATCCATCTACCTTCCCCTAGATTCACTGGTTACAATTTGCAGAGCCCAAATTCTTAATCACTGTACCATTTATTAGGCACATCTTAGGATATTATACAACCTCTCTGTATTTAATTTCTTAATCTGTAAGTGGGAAAAATATCTATACTGAGGGTTTAAAAAATGAAGATTAAGTGAATAATGTATTTATTCTTTCAGCAAATATTTATTGAGCCCCTACCATCCTGGGCTGAATACAAGACATTGTTCTAAGCCAGGACAAAGCAAAATAGCACAGTCCGTGCTCTCATAGAGCTCAGAGTCAGAGGTGGAGGGGCAGAGAGTAATGACACGCTGCGTTAATTCCAGGTGGTCTAAACCTTGGGGAGGAGACAGTACCTTTGGACAGAGTGATCTGGAAGGCTTCCTGGAGGAGGTGACCTCTGGTCTGAGGCCTGACCCATGAAAGGGAGTGAACCATGCACAGATGGGGGCAGAGTGGCCCAGACTGCCCAGAGTAGGTGCCAAACATCTCCTTATTCAATAAGAAAAGGAGATTGTGGAGTTTCCATTTATTTTTACAAGAGAGCACACACTCTCAGATGGACTAGGTAATAATCTGACAAAGGATAGGCCAGCCCAGTAGGTTTTTCAGACTTCTAGCTTTGTATTGTACATCCACAGCTCTTCAAAGGGTGCTGTAAGCATGGGTGTCTGAAAAACAATCTCTATAAAAGTGCTTTGAATTCTTTGGCAATTACTTCCTTTAACCATGTAAGTTTTCCTATTAATAAACTGTGTTGCTAACTAATGGCAGTTGCTATCCAAGGAAGTCTGATTTGTGTTTCCAGAGCCTCAATAACCTTTTGCTTCTAATTTAGAAATTGGATGAAGACATGCATCAAAAAATTGCAAGGGAAATGAATCTCTCAGAAACTGCTTTTATCCGAAAACTGTGCCCAACTGACAACTTTACACAAAGTAAGTATGCATTTTTTTTTTTAACCATTCTTGAATGGTACCAGAAGCTGCTTTTCCAGTGGGGGAATGATATTTAAGGGAAATTCCCACTTACTATTTGCATGCAGATAGGTGAGAGAGGGGGCTTTCTGATTCGGTTTTCAGTTCATCTAGGGGATCAGGCGTTGGTTTATTTGAATGTTTCAGCTCCAGATCACTCTTCATTTTACAAAGTGTTTCAGCAATTAACTCATGCCAGTGAAATATTTAGAGGAGAATAAGAAAATGAAAAGTTTGGGCCAGCCGAGTGGCTCAGTTGGTTAAGAGTGCGAACTCTGAGCAACAGGGTCGCCAGTTCAATTCCCACATGGGCCAGTGAGCTACACCCGAGCTGAGCTGCCAACAGGTGGCAGGATGGCTCAGCTGGTGAGAGCACGTGCTCCTAACAACAAGGTTGCCTGCTCAACTCTTGCATGGGATGGTGGGCTATGCCCACCCACAACTAAGATTGAACACGGCACCTTGAGCTGAGTGGTCGCAAGCTGCCTATGGGTGACCAGATGGCGACTGGACTTGGAGCTGAGCTAGCTGCGCCCTCCACAGCTAGGATCGAAGGACAACAACTTGGCTGTTCCCGTTCCCCAGTTCCTCAACACTGTTCCCCTTCCCCAATAAAATCTTTAAAAAAACAAAGAAAATGAAGAGTTTGTGACTCACTTGTATAGGAATGACCTTGTTTCTCTTTGGCTTATCTTCCTCTGAAGGTTCCCGCTTTGGACTAAGGTGGTTTACGCCAGCGAGTGAGGTCCCGCTCTGTGGCCATGCTACCCTGGCTTCTGCAGCTGTGCTGTTTCACAAAATAAGTAATGTGATTTTTTTTTTCTTCTTAGTGAACCTATCACTTAGCAAATAGCAAATATATTTTTTAATTCTCACATTTTCCAATGAACCAAGTGACTGGTGTTAAGACATTGCAGAGTTTATTTCATGCAATTCATTATGCAGGAACAAAAACAGCAACCTTCAGTAACACGTGGCCTTTCTGAGGACGTACCAGGCATGTTGCAAAGCCATGGTCCTTGTTCCCTAGAATACCATTTTATTTTAAATAGGAGCTCTCTGGTTTCTGTGGAGGAGAGCTCACAAGGCAGAATAGGTGTCACATGTCATGTGATATCGGCACCAAAAGGCACACTTTGCCCCCAAAATGTCCCCACCTACACTGACATTCATTTCACAACAAGAATTTCTTTACTCTGAATTTTAAAAATTCATGTGCCCCCAACTATATACATTTACCTTGTATTACCTTAATCCTACCAGTTTCCATCTTAGCCGTATTTAGTACAATAGATAAAGATCAGGGCTTTGTTGGAATGGGGCAGAGGAGAAATGCTTGGAGATGCCCTAAAAGTGGAGATGGATGCAGCCCTGGACAGGTGTAGACAACAAACAGAAAGTTAAAGAAATAAACAGGGCTACACATGACAGAGGGTAACTGTAAGGGTGGGGAGTGGGGAAAGGAGGGCCTTTGGGGAGTTACTTTAGATGGGGATAGTAAGGGAAGGTGTTATAGGGCAGGTTCCCCCAGGATGCAGACTCTGGGACACAGTTGCATGCCAGAGGAACTGGGAGCAGTATTTTTGGGATCAATATTGGTAGGGGACTAAAGAAAGGATTGAATAGAGGGAGAAGTTGAATTGCAAAACGGTAGCAACAAAGAAAGGCCTAGGCCAAATCCACAGGGAGGTCTGAAGCTGCGAAGGTCCTCCAAGCAGTGTGGTTCCAAATAGAAGCAAAGGTTCAGGCCTTTCTACCCTCCACTGACAAGTCTCCAATGCCCAGAAAAGAGGCAGGAGTTTGGGTAAAGTAGCTCTATTCAGCCAAGGGCAAATCCCAGAGCAGGGCTCAGCAGAGAGCTGTCAGTCACTAATACTCTTGGCAGCTGGGTCAGGGCTGGGTGAAGGGTGAGACAATCAAGGTCTCAGTTGCACTGGAGAGCAGCTGCTTCTTTAAATTCTGGGCCTGGGTACTTCCTTACCTAACCTAGTGCTGGCCCTGAGAAGGGAAGAGCAAGGTTTAGACAGCAGCATCCACTAGAGAAGGGAACCTATAAGCTGAAGAATATGAAGCCATCTGTGCAAAGAGCTAGAGTGGGAGGAAGAGCATTTTGAGCAGCAGTAAATGCAAAGCCCCTGAGGGGTAAATTGAATAAACAGAGGGCTAGAGCTTCCCGAGGGAGGGGGTGATTGGCAGGAGATGGCACTGAGAATTAGGCCCAGCCCCTCTCTAAGGTAATCCATTATACATTTCAAAAAGATAATTTTGGTTTCAGTGGATAGGGGACAAGAATGAAGGCAAGTGAATGTCCTGAAATATTGTTTAAGAACTCAGTCTTGAAAAATAGAATTGAATTAAATGCCTTTTGAAATCCCCACATTGGTTCGTGTGAGGCTGAGGTTTGGAATGATGGCCCTCAGATCCCTCACAGGGTAGTTTTAAGGTTAGGTGAGATAAAGTATGAAAATAATGTCCTACACTGATTATAATGAGCAAGTCAAACTTTGGGTTTCAGAGTATAAATTTTATACTCTGCGAAAGTTAATAAGCAATGCTGAATTTCCTCACCTTTGAGATACAGTTAAGTTTCACAGAAATATTGGGGGTGCGGGGGACAAAGAATTATGTCACAAGTCTTTGTTTTCACCAAAAATGTTATGCACATTGAAGTCAGATAAGTGGCTCAAGTTGTGTCAGTAGCATGGAGGGAGGGATATTATATCGGCATTTGTGGTCCAATCTTTTAATCAAAATTTTATGTATAGTTTGGTTTACTTAGAATAAATATGACTTGTTCATATCATATGGTTGTTCATAACTTGTATGCTCTATTTGTCACCCCCTTGGCATATCTTAGACTAGTAGAATTTATAATTCTATAGTCATTATAGGTCGATATTTTAAAATCTGCATTAGAAAACATAGTATCCCTATGAGGTAGGTTTGTTACCCTATGTTATTGGTAAAATAAAATTGGTATAGACATAATTATTACCCCATTTTATTGATGAGGAAATAGAGGTTTAAGGAGGCTAAATAATTTGCTCAAGGGTACAGCTAGGAAGCAGTAAGGAGCTGGGATTTGAAGCCTCACAGTATGATGCCAAATTCAATCAGTCATGTTCTTGGTTCTCAAGTTAGAATCCAGCAAGGGTTTTCTCTACCTTGGACCTCAGCAAAACAAACCCGGGTCCCCCTTGCAGGAAAGGATAGTACCGCCAGAGAATCTAGGACAATATAATGCTGACTGAAACAGACACACAAACACATAACAAAGTTTATTTTCCTATTTCTTGATTCCCTTTCAAACAGTTTTCTGATTGACAAAAAAAGTCTCTCTTTTTTTTTTACCAGAAAACGTGAATAGCACTCTAACATTTGTCACACTGAGTGGGGAACTAAAGGCCAGAAGAGCCGAGGATGGTATCATCCTGGACTTGCCCCTTTATCCAGTCCACCCCCAGGTCAGCTCTTTCTAATTCTTGCCATTAACTGTGTACAACTGACAGCTTGCATGTTTTACAAAGGTTTTGTCTTTTTTCCCCCATCTAGGACCACCATGAAGTAAAGGACTTGATAAAGGTTGGTGAAAAGAATCAAACCTGAGCTCGTGTGATCTGGTCACTTGTGATTTTTTTGAACACAAAGATTCGGTACCATTTGATCCCAAAAGACAGGCCTTCTACCAGTATCTATGTTGCAATCTAAGCCTGGATGAATAGTGCGTAGTACATTTGAGGTTTGAATTGTATTATTGAATTTATTTGGTGAGAAGGTTGACTCGTGTTCCCTGACTCTTCATGGTCAGCATTAGCACCCATGGTAGGATGGGGAGAGGAGAGGCTGCTATGTGGCAGACTGAGAGTGAAAGAAAAAGGAGGAAACTAACTGCCCGCAGCTGTCGGTGTCTCCAGTCTCTGTGACAGAGGCTGAGGCTGACGTGGAGGGTCTGTGCTTTGATGAAGGAGAGCAGGAAAGCATGGGAACCTTGACAGGGAAGACAATGCACAATGCCTGGCTTTCTCAAGGGGTCTGTGTGGGGGTGGGGCTGCGGTGGTGGCATCATCATTGTCATCATCATCATCATTGTCATCGAGAACATTTTTGAGTCTTCCCTAGGCAGTACCACTAAGCATTTCACATGCATTATTTCACTTATTCTCACTGTCACCTGGGAACGTAGGTACTGTAATTGTCTGATAGGGATTCCAGAGGGCCAGAGCAGCCCTGGATGACCAGGTACTTAGCATGTAGAGAAGGAAGGGCCCAGGTCAGGACTAGGGCAAGGGCCGCCAGGAAAAATAATGATTCCATAAAATGGCCTGTTGTGGGTACCACA
This sequence comes from Hipposideros armiger, assembly GCF_001890085.2. Taxonomy (NCBI): domain Eukaryota; kingdom Metazoa; phylum Chordata; class Mammalia; order Chiroptera; family Hipposideridae; genus Hipposideros; species Hipposideros armiger. Next base: position 1,311,439 of record NW_017731365.1, on the reverse strand, counting down.
GGGGTGTTTCTCAGTGGATTTTCAGCAATATCATTTGTTGTTTCTTTAGTGTTTTGCTTTATCTAGGTTTTCAAAAAGTATTAGCAAACATCATGGATTCTGTTCTAATTTTACCCTCAGCCTCACCTATGGTTTGGATTTTGGGAGGTCAGCCAAATTCATAAATGAACTGTTTTAAGCATGTTGGCAGGGAAATGGAAGCTATTCATAGCAGTAGACCTTGTTCATGGCAGAAAGAGCTTAACCTGAGCTCTCTAAGCCTCAGGGTCAGCATTTGTAAAATGGGAATGACAAAGGGTTATTTGTCATGAGTGTTGTCATTTTGTGTTCCTAAAAACTGGCAATAAGATTCCCAGCTGAGAATTACATTTTTTTATTATTTTTTTTTATTGTGAAATACACATTTTTTAGCATTAGTTTCAGCTGTAAAACAGTGCAATAGTTATACTTTTTACCCCTCAAGGTGACAACCCCCTCCCCCAATCCGCCGCCCCACTTCCCCCACCAATATCATACATATCTATTACAATTCCCTTGACTCCACTCCCACACTATATTCCACGTCCCATGACAATATCTATCTATCTATCTATCTATCTATCTATCTATCTATCTATCTATCTATCTATTCACTTATAGTTGACATACAATGTTATACAACATCAGTTTCAGGTGTACAGTGCAGTGATCAAGCCTCTACCCCATCCATGTTGCGGTCTCCCTAGCAAGACATGTGACCATCTGACACTCTACAAAATATTTACATTATTAATTATATTCCTTGAACTGTCTTTCATGTGTCTGTGACAATATTGTAGTTACGTATTTATGCTGTCTAATCCTTTCCCCATCTCCCTCATCCCCATCCCCTCCCAACTAGCAACCATCAGTTTTTCCTCTATATCTCTGAGACCACTTCTGTTTACTTTGCTCGTTCATTCAGTTTTTTAGATTCCACATATAAGTGAAATCATATGATATTTGTTTTTCTCCGACTGACTTATTTTACTTAACATAATAGTCTCTAAGTCCATCCATATCGTTGCAAATGGTACGATTTCATTCTTCTTTATAGCAGAGTAATACTCCATTGTATAAATGTACCACAGTTGCTTATTCCAGTCATCTACTGATGGGCATTTCGGTTGTTTCCAAGTCTTGGCTATTGTGAATAGCGCTGCAATAAACATAGGGGTACATATGTTTTTTTGAATTAGCTTCTTGGGTTTCTCTGGATAGATACCCAAGAGTGGAATTGCTGGGTCATACGGTAGTTCCATTTCCAGTTTTTTGAGATACCTCCATACTGATTTCCATAATGGCTGCACCAATCTGCAATCCCACCAACAGTGCACTAGGGTTCCCTT
>NW_017731365.1:1222378-1306732 GCF_001890085.2 Hipposideros armiger | reverse complement strand
TGTAACCTGCTGTCTTTCTCTTGCTGCTTTTAGGATTCTTTCTTTGTCTTTAACCTTTGCCATTTTAACTATGATGTGTCTTGGTGTGGACCTGTTTGAGTTCAACTTGTTTGGAACTCTCTGCATTTCCTGGGCTTGTATGTTGATTTCCTTCACCAGGGTAGGGAAGTTCTCAGTCATTATTTCTTCAAATACTTTCTCAATCCCTTGCTTCTTCTCTTCTCCTTCTGGTATTCCACCATCTTATCGGAAGTCCTGAGAATTACATTTTTAATTCGACATCAGAATCCATGCAAAGAAGGGCTGGATGCCCCTTTAGAGAGACTAAAAGCCCTGGAAAGCAGATAGGATCGGGCTGCAGGAGTTCCCATTTCTAGAAAGAGGGGCATTGGTCAGCTGTAGTGATAGAGACAGACAGCCCAGGCATCAGCCCAGGTGCAGGGAGTCTTGGCCTTGGGACCTGGAATGCCTCAGTCCCTAAAGAGAGTTAGAAAACCTGAAGCCACCTACTGACTTCCAGAAAACTACTATATCATCAACATTGTTATCTGCTCCACTGGCAGCCGGTGGTAGTGCCAGAGGATGGCTTAGAGGGGCTTTTGTCCCCTCATAATCTCCCTCAGCCAACAGACAAGCAAAAAAGCAAAACAATGTTATTGGAAATGAGCAAGATTATGTGCAGTCTTAGGTAAAGGGTGAATCATGGTTTTTTAGAAAACGTTGTTACTGATCTGTAGTGTACAATCTGAGTGAAAGCTGCTTGCTGAGCAGAGCAGCATTAAGATGAGTCCTCTAGTTCCCCTCTCCCAATCAAACTGCCAGATCCAAGTCCTTACTGTGTAGAATATTCTAGTTACTGCTGCAGAAACTCTACATATATTATTTGATTTAATCTCCACAACAACTCTAAGAGGTAGGCATGAGGCTCCCATCTCTAAAGACAGTAGATAGTAGTGAGTCAGAGCATTGACCATTGACCCCAGGGCTCCCCAGACCCAGGTCAAGGGTATGTGTGTGTGCATGTGCGTGTGCGTGTGTATGTGTGTGTGAGGCTCTGGGCCTCTCTAAGTCTTTCTTCTCATCTCTGGGGGAAATACCCATTTAAAGGAGTTGTGTGCTGAGGCACGTGTCAACCCTTGTGAACAATGTCTGTCTTTGGCTTTCAGAGGGTCAGCTCAACTCCCTTAAAGGCCCCTTTGGTTACCAGGAAACTGGCCTTCCTTGGGCTACACCTTGAGCCCCCGAAGCTGAACTAAAGGTTGGGGATTGGAGATGATGGGTGTGCGGGCACCCTGCAGATACTCATGAGAGGCCGTTGTCGTACAGGGAATCAAGGACTTGACCCAGGGCACATTCCTAAGGAGGTTTTGATCTGTCTCCACAGACCGCCATAGGTGACACCCTGGTCCAAGACATCCGCTATTCTCCAGATACCCGAAAGCTCCTACTCCGGCTCAGTGATACTTACGACAGGTGAGCAAGATTTTTGGCTTCATCAGCACTTTGGGGAGGGCCAAGCACCCAGCTTTATAGCTGTGGCTTGGTCTGGTGGTGCTGTGTCCAGTCAATTGATGATTTATGCAGCCATAGAGTTTTGTTCTTGGATAGGAAGATATTCCATTTGCTCTCCCCTCCCCTTCTGATCTGTTTGGGCAAGGCACACCCTGGCCCGCTTTACAGAGTCTGTGGAATAGGTTTGTCCTAATCCATCTCGTTTATGAACAAGGTCATTTCTGGAGAACCTGCAAGTGAACACACAGAGTCTTCTGCAAGTGGAGAACACAGGGAAGGTGAAAGGACTCATTCTCACCCTTAAAGGAGAGCCTGGTGGGCAGACCCAAGCATTTGACTTTTACTCCAGATATTTTGCGCCATGGGTTGGTGTGGCGGAAGACCCTGTAACAGGTACTTTTTGACTTGGATCCTAGGGAGGGTTAAACAGTAGAGGAGGAGGATAACAAATGTTCAAGTGTCCTTCATGTGACCTTTCAGATTGCTTGGGTTTTGAGCTGCCTTTTTTTCCCCTCTCTCCCCCTTCCCCATTCCTTCACTAAGGTCTCATGTGAAAAACACAGAATTAAAAAGGCAGGATAGCAGGGTTAAACCTTAGTGCCTGGGTCTGCATTCTAGCTACCTAGCTGTTAATCTTGGGTATATGACTTAACTTTTAAGTTTTCATTCCTTCCTCTATCAAATATAGATAATAGCGCATAGGGTTATATAGACCCAATGCAAGTTAAGTGCTTAGCACAGTGCCTGGCACACGATAAGTGCCCAATAACTATTAGCTATTTTATTTATGTTTTAAAAAGATTTCTATTAAAATATAGCTAACACTATTAGTTATGTTAATAATAACAGTGAAACTGGCTCTCTGAGCCAACACTTCCAGATCTGCCATTTGCAAAATTCAGGGGCTGGTGTCCAGTGCATTCCCAAAACCTTTTGTCCTTTTCAGTGACCATCCAGCATGATCAATGATATCTAGATGAGATTTGGTTTCAAAGGATAAACTCCTGGGGTGCAGGGGGGAAACAGGAAACAGGAATAGTGTTGCTTTTTCTCCCCTCCTCCTTTCCCAGCCCTGCCTCCAAAGTGGGTGGGATAGGTTTGGGGACAGGGGTATTCAAGACCTTCTACCAGCCAGAAGCAGAGGGATGAAATCAAAGATGGGCAGAACATGAAGCCTCCTACCATCTTTGAGGAGAGTGGGCTGAGCAGCAAAAGGGAGCAATGCTTGATGAAGGAGGTAGTGGATGGGACGGTGGCCAGGACAGAAAGGGGCTGGACAGAGACTTTCAGGCTCCTATTGTGGTCAGATGGCAGGGGCCGCAGTGGTTTCAGGAGCTTGACTTATTTACCCTCTAATGGACAAAACGTGAAATTCAAAGCTCAGCAAGCAAGCACTTTTATTTATTTTTAAAAATTTTAAAAAGATTTTATTGGGGAATTGGGGAAGGGGAACAGACAAGTTGCTGTCCTTTTGTTCTTCAGTCTAGTTGTGGAGGACGTTGCTTCACTGGCCCAAGTTGGCACCATCATTGTGCTTTTCCCAGGTGAGGCAGATCGTTCGCCGGCCACTGGACAGTCGCTCACGGCGGCTCACGGCAGCTTACGAAAGCTCACACCCACTGCCGACCAGCCCCATTGCAGCCTGTGCCATCGCCGGCAACTCACAGCAGCCCAGCTCCAGGTCGAGCTGTTGTTCACCATCTTAGCTATAGAGAGCGCAGCATCACTGGCCCTCAATGTGGGATCTGAACTGGGGCTTGCTGCTCAGAGCTGGCGTCCCAAGCCAACTCTTAACCAACGTGCCACTTGGCCAGCCTTGGCCCAGCACTTTTAAAACTCAGAAAAGTGCCCGATGTCCAAACAGTCCAACTAAACCCTCCCCCATGGAAAAGAAGTTCTGAGCAGATTTACACATGCACAGCTGCTTTACAAAGGATTTAATTGGCACAGTGGGCAAGTTTTTTTCCCCCTATAATAATGCTTTTCTAGAATGGGAAGATCTTTGGACAGTGATGACCAACCATCTCAGTTTGCTTGAGACTGAGGTTTCTCAGCATACAGGACCTTCAGTGCTAAAACCGGGACAGACTCAGGCAAACTGGGATGGTTGGTCACCTAGTGTGGACCTCCCACAACATTCATAAGTTTTTCTGAAGGGGAGGCCTTTTCTAATCCATCTTTTTCTCCTCCAAAGACTTTTCTGTCAGTTATTACTTTATGTTTTGTTTCTTCATTTTAATATCTATTCTCTGATCTAAACCTAGGGTACAATCATGTGAAAAAATACCTCACTGAAATAAAGTCCTTCCAGCACCAAAATTCTGGGAACATGTGGTTGGTGGAAAATTCGGCATTTTGTCAGAGTTCCCACCTTTCCTTGCATGTGCATCTCAGGAGGAAGCAGATATTTTCCCATCAAAGATGTAGAAAGACTTGGGCCGGCCGAGTGGCGCGATGGTTAAGAACTCGCTTGGGATGCCAGAGGGCCCCGGTTCGGGTCCCACATATGAGGGCCAGTGACACTGCCCTCCACAGCTAAGATGCTGAACAACAGCTCAACCTGGAGCTGGGCTGCCAGCGACGGTGTAGGCTGCAGCTCCTGCTGCAGTGGGTTGCCATGGGCTACCATGTAGCCAGCAGCCAGCGTGAGCGGCCAGCAGCCGCAGTGAGTGGCCGTCCAGAAGCCGGCGACTGATCTGCCTCGCCCAGGAAGAGCGCAATGATGGTGCCAACTTGGGCCAGTGAAGCAACATCCTCCACAACTAGATTGAAGAACAAAACGACAGCAACTTGTCTGTTCCCCTTCCCCCAATTCCCCAGCACTGTTCCCATCCCCCCAATTCCCCAATAAAAATCTTAAAAAAAAAAAAAAGATGTAGAAAGACTTATGTGAAAGGCCTTGATTTTCCTACTATGGGCTTCCAATGAACTGGTAGCCAGGACAAGAATTAAAACCTGCAGTTTAATTCAGCCTTCAGAAAGTTAAGACATAGCAAACTCATCATTTGGAGGAGCTTATTCATAAGTTCTGTGTCTTTCTATCTCCATTCATAATTCCACACTCTGCTGTGGCTATGCTAACATAATGACTAAGTCACCTAAGGTTTAGTCAAGCTGGATGGTTGATTGTAATTGCTTATAAATTTAGCACAAAGCCACCCTGTTTTCTTTGGGATTGTACCATAACTTTTTGTTTCTTTTAAGGATCTGCACATACTGTTCTCAGCAGCTACTGGTCCCAGCAACTGGGGAAGAAAGACATGCATGGTAGGGCAGCTCTTATTCAAAATTTTTTAAAAATTTGCCTAACCTTAAGCTAGTATTCTTTCTCACATGTACTATCCATTTGAGATATAATACAATGTTATGTATCACCCACATGAAAATGAAAGCTTTTTAAATCCCTTTACCCTAAACCCTTTACTCAAAATATCCTCTATCCCAAACATCTTCTATCTTTGTCCTTCCCGACAGACATACTTCTATTCCAGTAAGTGCCCCAATAAATGTTGGATAACATTAACTAGCTGTGTAACTTTGGCCCAGAGAGGTAATTTATGATGTGACAAGTTGAGAATGGATGCTGACCAAGGTCCCTTATTGCTATTGCTAGTCACACGATTGAATCTGATACTCAGCAGCACAGAAAACAGGTCTCAGACAATGGAGGCTACAGCCCTAAAAATTAAAATAGGAGTCTGACCCAAAAGGCAGAATCCATACTTAGCGGGAGGGTTAGGCCCCTGTGACCCTGATTTGGGCAGCAGGGTGGCTGTGGGTTTTCTTTAGTGAGCCTAGCCACCCCCTTCAGCCCCGAGCTCCTGGAAGGTGGACACTGTGCCTCTTGTTTGCCTGACCCATGTGGTTGCTTGATAACTACAATGAGTGGATGGGACTCCCTTTGTCCTATTCAGATCTGAGAAGATCGGGCCTTCTCAGGAAGGCCAATGCCACCCCTCTGTCTTCTTACACTTCTAGCTCCTGCAGCTATCTTTTCACACATCCTTGCTTACTGCTACACAGAGCTGGGGAGGAAGCGTGTATCTGTGGGTGTATCTAGGGCATTTCAGAAGTGAGAGAGGAAGTGGCTCAGGAAGGGTAGGTGTGGAGGTTTGTGTTCTGTGGATCAAATTGCATTTGTGGCCCCTCAGTCCTCAGGAGATGGGGTGAGCTGGGCAGTACCATGGACAGAAGAAGGAATTTATTCTTTAAACTGACCTGGAAGAATTTTAGAGCTTGTAATGAGAGGTCTCTCACTATGTTCTGTTAATTAAAAAGGGTGAAAACGATCTTAATTTGTGATTCATTTTGTTTTCTTTAGCCTTTCAGTGTTCCTGCAGAGGAGGAGAGCTGGAGATTTCACTGCGTCCTGACGGACGTGTGGACATTAAGGGAGGCGCTGCTGTCGTTTTGGAAGGCACGCTCACAGCCTAGAGATGGTTGTGCTGAGATGCTGCTAACTTGAATAACTAAGTATTTTCTGTTTACAAAAAAACATAAGGGGATGCTTTTAGCAAAGTTACATAGTAGTCCACTTAGTCCTCACGTTAGAAATAGAAAAAGGAAGACATAATCATGGAGATCTAATAACACGTCCTGACTAATTAACTAATGGAGTTTTGGCTCTACCAGTGAGTGTATTTGAAATGTAAGTAACGAGTAACAAAGAATTATGTTGTCACCTTTGATTATGACTACCAATTACAGAATGAGGAATAAATTTATGAGGAATAAGATTGAACCATTTAAACTCAGGTGTTTCTGATAGAATATTTTGCAGCCATAAGAAAGACCCAATAACTATGTGGAAATATAGAAAAATGTTTCATGATGTAATACTAAGAAATAAAATTACAGTAAACTATAAAATGTTAGCAATACTATGCTTTCTATGGAGAATATGGATTTATGTGGACAAGGATGGGTCATGAAGATAGACAAGTGAAAACAGTTTATGTGCGGGGAATAAGATTGGGAATAATTTTAATGTATCTAAAAAATTATTTCCTTTATTGGAATACACTCATGTTTAATAACTAAAAAATCAGGACATATAACTAAATAAAACTCCAGAAATTAAAAAAAATGTGTGTGTATTAGTGTGGTAATAAAATTAAACACTAGAAGTAATGTAATACCCTTATCTTAATATATAGTTTTAGAGTGATAACTTAAAAGGGATTCTTCATTTACTTTAATAAAATAGGTTTAACATAACTTTAAATTCAGTTAAATCTATAATATTGAATACCTATCACTGACTTAAGGATAAGAACTTTTTCAAGTCATAAAGAATGTTTCTTTAAGGTGATCTCACTGATGGTAATACTTGGCCATCTCAAAAACTGCAAGCTAATCAGTTAGAAATTCCTGTATTTTTTTAAAAAAGATTTTTAAATTAAAATACAGCTAACATACAATATTATAATAGTTTCAGGTGTGCATCAAAGTTATTCAACAGTACCCACCTAGTACTATACAGTGTTATTACCACATTATTGATTTTATTCCCTATGCTAAAGAAGTGATCACCATGATAAATCCAGCAACCATCTGACACTGTACCACTCTATCATAATATTATTAATCTTTTCCACACTTTTTAAGTTTTCCAATTAGAGTTGACACTCAATATTATTTTATATTAGTTTCAAGTGTACAGCATAGTGGTTAGACATTTATATAGTTTAGGAAGTGATCCCCCTTACTAGTACCAGCTGGCACTATACATAGTTATTACCATATTATTGATTATATTCCCTATACCTTACATCCCCATGACTCTTTTTTTTTTTAAAGATTTTTATTGGGGAATTGGGGGAAGGGGAGCAGACAAGTTGCTGTCCTTTTGTTCTTCAGTCTAGTTGTGGAGGACGTTGCTTCACTGGCCCAAGTTGGCACCATCATTGCGCTCTTCCCGGGCGAGTCACATCAGTCGCCGGCTTCTGGACGGCTGCTCACTGCGGCTGCTGGCCGCTCACGCTGGCTGCTGGCTACACACGGTAGCCCATGGCAACACACCTGCCCTCGCTGGCGACTCAGGGCAGCCCAGCTCCAGGTTGAGCTGTTGTTTAGCATCTTAACTTTAGAGGGCAGTGTCACTGGCCCTCATGTGGGATCCGAACCGGGGCCCTCTATCGTCCCAAGCCAGCTCTTAACCAATGCACCACTCGACCGGTCCCCCCATGACTATTTTGTAACTACCAATTTGTATTTTTCAATATGTTCATCTCTTTCACCCTGTGCCCAATCCCATTCCCATCTATCACCCTGATAGATCTAGTACCTATCTGGCACGATATGTAGTTATTACAATATTATTGACTATATTCCTTATGCTATACCCTACAGCCCCATGACTACGGTGTAACAACCAATTTGTACTTCTTAATCCCTTCCCCTTTCACCCATCCTTAACCCCCCTTCCATCTTAAACAAGTCCCTCTAAGATTCCTTGTAATACTGGTTTGGTGGTGATGAACTCGTTTAGATTTTTTTGCCTGGGAAGTTCTTTATGTGTCCTTCAATTCTAAATGATAGCTTTGCTGAGTAGAGTAATCTTGGTTGTAGGGCCTTACTTTTCATCACTTGGAATATTTCCTGCCAATCCCGTCTGACCTGTAAAGTTTCTGTTGAGAAATCAGCTGACAATCTTATGGGGGCTCCCTTGTCTGTAACTAACTGCTTTTCTCTTGCTGCTTTTAAGATCTCTCTTTGTCTTTAACCTTTGGCATTTTAAGTATGATGTGTCTTGGTGTGGGCCTGTTTGGATTCATCTTGTTTGGGACTCTCTGCATTTCCTGAGCTTGTATATCTATATTCTTTGCCAGGTTAGGGAAGTTTTCCATCACTATTTCTTCAAATGGGTTTTGAATTCCTTGCTCTCTCTCTCTTCTCCTTCTGGTACCCCTATAATGTGAATGTTGGTACGCTTGATGTTGGCTCAGAGGCCCTCTAAACTCTCCTCAGTTTTTTGGATTCTTTTTTCTTGCTGTTCTGATTGGGTGTTTTCTGCTACCTTATCTTCTATATCACTGGTTCAGTCCTCTGCTTCATCTAATCTGTTGATTCCCGGTAATATATTCTTCATTTCCATTGTTGTATTCTTTATTTCTGACTGGATCTTTTTTATGTTTTCTATCTCTATTTTTATGTTTCCTATCTCTTTGTTGAAGTTCTCCCTGAGATCATTGAGCATCCTTATAACCAGTGTTTGGAACTCTGTATCTGGTAGATTGCTTGTCTCCATTTTGTTTAGTTCTTTTTCTGGAGCTTTGTTCTGTTCTTCTATTTGGGACATGTTTCTTTGCTCCCCATTTTGGCTGCCTCCCTGTATTTGTTTCTTTGTATTAGGTAGGGCTGCTATGTCTTCCGGTCTTAGTAGAGTAGCCTTATGTAGTAGGTGTGCTGTGGGGTTCAGTGGCGCAGTCTTTCTGGTCACCTGAACCACACTCCAGGTGTGTCCTTTGTGTGGGTTGTGTGTGCCTTCCTCTTGTAGTTGAGCCTTGGTTGATAATTGCACATCAATGGGAGGGACTGTCACTTAGGCTCACTGGTTGTGAGGACTGGCCTTGACTACAGTGGAGGAGTTGTTGTGCATGGGCTGACCCTACAGAGCAGGATATGCCTCAGCAGGACCCTGATGCCTGCCCAGTCTGCCCCTTGGGTGTTTCATTCTTGGAGGTGGCTGAGTAATGCTCCATCTCATTTTGAAGCTGGCCACTGAGGGCACCAGGACCAGGACCACCTTGGAGGGGACATCTGTAGGCCAAGTTCAGCCACAGCCCATATCCCACCCAGGACCACCCAGCAGGAGCCACAAAGAAATCTGCAGATGGTTGCTGCCCATGCTGTGCTTGGAAGCACCTTGAGAGGTCAGCTGCAGACCAAAACTGGCTGCCGCTAGTGCCAAGGTTAGGGCTGCTCAGCCAGAGAGAGGTACAGGATACGCTCAAGCCAGGTGCTGCTTGCCTGGGTTCTGTGAACCTTTGCGAGACCCTAAGAAAGTATGCAGCATGAGCTAAAGCAGGCAGTTTGTACAGAAAAGCCACTAGAAGTGGCTTGGGTGTGCCCGAAATTTGGGTGGGGCAGGGTCTCTCATTGCCAGGGCGGGGCAAACGAACTGCAGACACTCAGAAATGGCTGCCACCTGTGTTGGCAAGCCAGGAAGAAGGAGGGCTCAACAAAGAAGCAATGGCCTGGGGCGGCGGATTGGGGGAGGGGGGTTGTCACTTCAAGGGGTAAAAAGTATAACTATTGCACTGTGTTGTACAGCTGAAACTAATTTTTAAAAATGTGTATTTCATAATAAAAAATAAAGAAAAGAAAGGAAGAAACAATGGCTGGGCCAGCCGAGTGGCGTGTTGGTTAAGAGTTGGCTTGGGACGACAGCTCTGAGCAGCAGCGCCCTGGTTCAGATCCCACATTAGGGCCAGGGATGCTGCGCCCTCTACAGCCAAGATGGTGAACAACAGCTCGACCTGGAGCTGGGCTGCCACGAGTCACCAGCGATGGCATAGGCTGCAGTGGAGCTGCAGTGGGCTCCCATAAGCTACCGTGAGTGGCCGGCAGCCGTTGTGAGCTGCCAAGAGCCACTGTGAGCGGCTGTCCAGTGGCCGGCGACCAATCTGCCTCACCTGGGAAGAGCACAATGATAATGCCAACATGGGACAGTGAAGCGACGTCCTCCACAACTAGACTGAAGAACAAAAAGCATAGCAACTTGTCTGTTCCCCTTTCCCAATTCCCCAATAAAATCTTTTTTTTTTTAAAAAAGAAAGAAACAATGGCCTCTGCAAGCCCCTCCATCCAGGAGAAAGCCGCCGCCTCTCCACCCCCTGTTAGAAGCCAGACAACTCAGTTCCCCACCATATGTCCCTGCTGTCTCTCCAGCTGCTGCCCCAGTGCTGGAGCTCAGAGCAAGTGATTTCCATTGGTGGGTAAGTCTGCAAACAGTCCTTTTAAGAGGAGTAGCTAACACTGCAGCTGCCCTCCATCTCACTCAGTCACAATCTCCGCTGGTTTTCACAGCCAGAAATTATGGGAGCTTCTCTCCCCAGCACTGGAACCCTGGGTTAGGGTGGGGCTTGAACCTCATCTTCCTCTGGGGGTGGGGGAACCCCCACAGCTGAAATATCCCTCCCAGTCATTAATGGTCACACTTGGGTGTGGGACCAGCCCATTCTGCATCTCTGCCCCTCCTTGCAGCCTTGAGGTGGCTTCTTCTGCACATCCTTAGTTGTAGGGTTTCGGTTCAGCAAGATTGTAGGCAATTCTCAATGATGGTTTTGTTTCATAGTTTAGTTGTAATTTTGATGTGGTCATGAGAGAAGGAAAGTGCAACATTTACCTACTGCACCATCTTGGTATTCCCAGAAATTCCTGTATTGTTCCAGTTTTTTTCACTTTATAGCTACCATGTTTTCTATTTTTATTTTTGCTAAGGCATGTGAGAGTGAATTTATTATAGCTGTAATCTTGTGTTTCCCCTAATTTGCAATGAAGAAAATAATTTACTAGCTTCAGTGCTTTAACTTAGTGAGTAACCAATCATCCGCCACACACCACACAGCTCATCACAACTCATCTGTTGGTCCTGTTACCAGGGCCAAGAATCACTGGAGGGCTTTCACAAAGTGTAAGGTTTTCCCAACCTAGGAATGAATTGTATGAACAATTTTATACAAATGCATAGTTGAAAGGGTCTGAATTTCTGTGTCTCAAATGTATGCTAAGTTTTTAATAGCTATATTGGGGAAACAAGTCCCTAAGATGACTCTGAATTCTTTTTTTGCATAAAAGTTGTGATTTGAAGCATCTTAGTTGATTTTTCATCCTTGTTTTCAAAGTCTATATTTACTTTTGTAAATGATTTTTAAAAATTGTCCATTCAGCAGTGTACAGTTAAGTCAGAATAGTCAGGGCAACTGATTATATTTACTGTGTTTACTTGGTCAGCCTGCGAAGATTGAGTAGCCATAGTGGCCATAGTGCTCGAGAAGTGGCCACCAGAGAAGCGGGGGGGGGGCAGGCACCCAAATAGATAAACAAGAGGAAATGAAATGACACCTTTGGGTAGCAGGAGCAAAGAGCCTCTAGAATTGGCATACTGTGTAGAGTGAGTTTTCTGCTGATATGAGTAGAGCAGGTTTGAGGGTGCTTTAAAAACTCTAGTCCTGTCTTTACGCACATGGGCTAGTGGGAATGCCGGCCGGCAAGTGTGCGTTCACACACTCCTGGGGTGACCTCGTTTCTTTGTCTTTCCCTGAATAAACTGTTCTTTTGGTGGTAAAAACAAAACAAAACAAACAAACAAACAAACTTTAGTCCTGCTTGGTTTTTCCTTGCCTCTTCTCCTGCCCCCCTCATGCCTATCTAATCTTACTAAGAGTGGACATAAGGGGAAGTGGAGGGAGATGCTTGGAGAGGTATCCCTGTGCTCAACTGTAACGTTGCCGTTGACTGAAAAATGTGGTCCCAGCAAAGTCGGCATCCCCTGGTGTATTGAGTTAGGCTGGGTTATGCTAATATAGGAAATGACTACAAAAATCAGTGGCTTAATATACCAAGCTTTTATTCGTATTCATATTACTTGTGTAGCACAGGTCAGGAGCAGCTCTGCTCCTCATGGTCATGCAGGAGTCCAGGCTGGTTTTGCATTCTGCCATCTCAACCTGTGGCCTCCATGGTTGCTTAATAAGAGGGAAGAGTGTATGGAAATCTATGTTTTGGCTCAGAAGTGACAGGTGTCAATTGTGCTCACAGTCTATTGGGCCAAACTGGTCACATATTCCCATCTAATAGCAAGGGAGCAGAGAAGTGTGGGGAGCTCATGGATATACTCTGTGTACAGTAAATACAGCTGCCACACCTGGGGAAGATTTTTTAGGCTCCTCAGATGGTTCCCCCTCAGGTGGCATTAGTTGCATAAATTTATGACAGTCCAGGGGATCAAAAACCTATTATGGGGCCGGCCGAGTGGCGCGATGGTTAAGAACTCACTTGGGATGCCAGAGGGCCCCGGTTCGGATCCCACATATGAGGGCCAGTGACACTGCCCTCCACAGCTAAGATGCTGAACAACAGCTCAACCTGGAGCTGGGCTGCCGTGAGTCGCTGGCGACGGCGTAGGCTGCAGTCCCTGTGGCAGTGGGTTGCTATGGGCTACCGTGTGTAGCCAGCAGCCAGCATGAGTGGCCAGCAGCCAGCGTGAGTGGCCAGCAGCCGCAGTGAGCGGCCGTCCAGAAGCCGGCAACTGACCTGCCTCGCCCGGGAAGAGCGCAATGATGGTGCCAACTTGGGCCAGTGAAGGAAGGTCCTCCACAACTAGACCGAAGAACAAAAGGACAGCAACTAGTCTGTTCCCTTTCCCCCAACTCCCCAGCACTGTTCCCATCCCCCCAATTCCCCAATAAAATCTTTAAAAAAAAACACCTATTATGTAAATTACCAAGAGTGAATCTATCTCTCAGGAACAGATTCACATTAATCTAGCACATAGTGACTGATGTATAAAGCCAGAATACCAGTTGTTGTTTTTTTTATCTTAGAAGAGAAATGTAACCATGGAATGGATTAGATCAGAGTATTTTCTCATTTGCACATCTGTTTGGAAAGCCAAATTATAATCAGAAAGCTGCTTGGTGATTATACAGCTAAAACAAACAGACCTAAATGGCAGATGTCATCAAGACATGATAAGCGTCCCCACTTACACAATGTATTAGAATCCCACATTCATACTGCATTTAATTTACTTGAATCTAACCATACACACCCTAGGGGCAGGGCCAAATGTGATTTTAGTGTTGAAATATATTTATTTTTGAAATAACCATGGTCCCTAATTCAAGCCAACAACTTTATCTAGCACTTGTTCAAACAGTGATGTGTTCCACCGCTGGAGAAAAACCTGGCAGTGTTGGGCTTGGGCGCTAGTATAACTGTCCCCTATACTTTATAGGTAATTTACATGATTTCCAAGGATATGTTTGACATTACTCAATCTTTGCCTGATGCACTACGGTAACCTGACCCCAAATGGCTCTCAATGATCCCTGCCTTCTGCTGTTCAAACCCTTGTGCAGTCCCCTCCACATTGCACCAGGGCTGGTCTGTGTGACCAGTAGAGTTCAGAAGTAATGGTATGTCACTTTTGAAGAAGGCTGCATCTTCTGTTTTGGTAGACTTTGGTCTCTCTTTCTTTCTCTCTCCTTCTCTCTCTCTGTGTCTCTCTCTCATCACTTGCTTGGTGGGAAGCCAGCTGCCCACTGAGCAGCCTTAAGGAGACGCCCATGTAGCAAGGAACTGAGGCCTGTGACCAACAGCCACATGAATGAGCTTGGCAGTGGATTCTCCAGCCCATCACGCCACAGGTGCCTGCAGACCTGCTGACACCCTGATTGCAGCCTTGTGAGACCCTGAGCCGGGGGCACCCAGCTTAAGCTGTGCCAGGTTCCTGACCCACAGAAACTGAGATAGTAAATGTTTGTTGTTTTAAGTCATTAAGTTATGAGGTAATTAGTTTTGCAGCAACAGATAACCAGTATGCATGCTATCTTCTTATTTTTAATTTTGTTATGAACATTTCAAGCACATACAAAAGTAGAGAGAATAGCATAACGAGCTCCCATGAACCTATCACTCGGTTCAACAATTTTCAGCTTATGGCCAATTATTTATATCTCCACCTACTTTCTTTCCCCACTAGAATATTTTGAAGCAAATCCCAGAGAGACATCATATATTTTCATTGCAAATATTTCAGTATTGAGCTCTAAAATAAAAGGGCTCTTAAAAAAATAGTAACCTCAATACCAATGTCACATCTGTGGTGAACAAACTCTTGAGGTGACCCCAGGATTCCAGCCTCCTTGTATTCATGCCCTTGTGTAATCACCTCCCCTTGAGTGTGACTTCCTTCTAACCAATGAAGTATGACAAAGGTGATGCGATATATGGGATTACATGTACATGATTACATGATTTTGTTACATAAAACTGTCCTAGCTCCGAGGAAGTAAGGCCCCATATTAGGGAACTCTAAAAAGAACGGTGAGTAACCTCTAGAATAGCGGTTCTCAACCTGTGGGTCGCAACCCCTTTGGGGGTCGAACGACCCTTTCACGGGGGTCACCTAAGACCATCGGAAAACCAAAAGATATTTACATTACGATTCATAACAGTAGCAAAATGACAGTGATAGAGTAGCAACGAAAATAATTTTATGGTTGGGGGGTCACCACAACATGAGGAACTGTATTAAGCGGTCGCGGCATTAGGAAGGTTGAGAACCTCTGCTCTAGAAGCTGAGGGCAGCCTCTGGTCAGTAACCAGCATGAAAATGAGGCCCTCGGTCCTACAAGGGCAAAGAACTGGATTCTGCCAACAACCCAAGTGAGCTTGGAGGATCGCTCCCCTCAGTTGAGTGTTCATGAGACAAAGACCCCCAGCCCTACCTAACACCTTGATGGGACCCAGGCAAGCTATGCCTGGACTCCTGACCCATAGAAACTGAAATAACAAATGTGTGCTGTTTTAAGCTACTAAGTTTGTGGTAATAGTTATGCAGCAATGAAAATGACATAATATTATTGAATATTAATGTTTCTATTTTCCTGTCTTACACATTTGTTTTACAGTATTTTTGTAAGACACGCCGACTTTAGGCTGCATTTGTGTGAGATGTGAGCCCACTGTATGTAATGTGCCCCATAGCACAGCTTAGCCTCTCTCCCAGGGCCGACCTGGCTGGGCCCTGCTTGTCTCCCTGCGCAGCCTTTGCCAGGGCCTCCATGGCTGACCAGCCCTGTCTTTCCACTTGGATCAGATTATAGTCAAACCATTCCATTCCTCTGAAGTTGTCAGACGTTGCCAAATACGCCTGAAGTTGGGGCAGGAAGCAAATCCATCACCTTGGTTGAGACCCACTGCTTTAAGTTGACCTTGCTTTTCTCTTCTCTTATTTTGTTTTTTTCCCAAAGGGTTTAACTCCAGAGGGTAGACTGTTTGCCTCTTTCCAAATTCTATTTGGGATGGGAATCCCCCTGCTGTCCCTCCCCTGTATTCTGCAAGTTAGGTGTCCAGCTGGGATTTGAATCACAGCCTGTGGGGTCAGATCTGCTGCTCAGCAATCTGACATGGTTGGTAAAAAGTAATTTGCTGTCTCTTGTGTATAAGACACTGTGCTAGAAGCTGGAGGGCAGGCTGCAAAGGAGATTAGAGAGGGAGCTTACAGAGCTCTCAAGGGACTCCAACTGTGGGGACCAGGTTCATCCTTTCATGAAAAGATAACGAGCTCTTGTGCTGGCCTGTGATTACAGCCCACATATGGCATAGACGCTAAGTGCTATGGCACAGTCAGGGGAGTGCTGAAGGGCAGGGCTTAGAAAGACTGGGCATGAGCAAAGAGTCAGAGATGAATACACAGGACGTGGCTGGGTTTTGTCTAGTTTCTACATCTAGAAAGTAGTTAGGTTCTATAAAGGCAGAGAGAGAAATAAAAGAGATTAATTCTTAAACTATAATTCAGTTGAGAGATAGCATGTAGACACAAGGACAGATAAATAATACTGAAAGCTATTCTTCTTATTTTTTAACTATTAAAATCTATACTACTTGGGAATCATGGTGATTGTGAGTCATCCCCAGTGGATGAGAAAGGGTAGAATAGTGGTCCTATAAGTATGACCCCTGGACAAGCAGCATCTGCACCACCTGGATGGGAGCTTGTTAAAATGGCAAATTCTCAGGCCCTATCTCAGACTTACTGGATCAGAAACTCTGGAGGTGGGACCAGAAATCTGGTTGTTAACAAGTCCTCCAGGTGAGTCTGATGTATGCTTAAGTTTGAGAACCACTGGCGTTCAGGCCTCCAAATTTAGCCCCTTTTCGTTTCTCCCAAGTGACAATTGTCTATGCAGCTTAAAAACTTTTAAATGTGCATTGTCTCAAAATCTGCCTGACCACACCACCAAGATACTTGCTGCTTAGTGCAGTTTTGGAGGAGCTGTGTTTTTTATTTTTATTTTTTTTCATCTTCCAGCTCTGTCCAGCATAGAAAAATTAGCTGTGCTCAGGTGGGAGCTGTTCAGTAATGTGTTGGTAATAAACAGATTAGTTAATCAGCCATGATTTATTAATGATGAATTAATTATACCTGATTGTGCAGTTCTGCTAGCTAAATGGAGCTTTAAAGGAGTTATTTTATTAATCATCATGGTGCTAATTGCAGACACTTACAGAAGGATCACTAATTAAACATGCAGCCATATGCAGAACAAGTTGTGCTGCTGAGACCGGCAAGAATAAGAAACACTGGTTTTTAGGCGAGCCAAAACAAACTTTATTTTATGCAGGATTAGGGAGTTGGCTTGGCAATGTTAATCATTCACTTCAAATTAATATTGTATTCTTTTCTAGTGGGAATTGATCCTTGTATCAAAAAGTATATGGCACCCTAGTGAGATTCTAGTAAAGGAGAAAATTGTTCAATTCCATTTTCTGTTTTTACATACATGCAAACTGCTATATTGAGTCTTTGCTAAACAGAGACCACTGATTGAAGGTATGGGACTTAGAGCAGAGCAAGTCAAAACCACATACCTTGGGCCGGCCAAGTGGTGCATTGGTTAAGAGTTGGCTTAGGACACCAGCTCTGAGCAGCAGGGCCCTGGTTCGGATCCCACATGCGGGCCAGTGACGCTGCGCCCTCTACAGCTAAGATGGTGAACAACAGCTTGACCTGGAGCTAGGCTGCTGTAAGTTGCCCATGATGGCATAGGCTGCAGTGGGGCTGGCCTGCAGTGGGTGTGAGCTTTCGTGAGATGCCGTGAGCCACCGTAAGTGGCCGCCCAATGGCTGGCGAGCAACTGCCTTACCCGGGAAGAATGCAATGATAATACCAACATGGGCCAGTGAAGCGACGTCCTCCACAACTAGACTGAAGAACAAAAAGGACAGCAACTTGTCTGTTCCCCTCCCCCAATTCCCCAATAAAATCTTTAAAAACAAAAAACAAACAAAAAACCCCGACTCCTTTGTACCAGAGCTTCAGGTGAGTGGGAGGTTGTGAACTCTCAGAGACCAGGAACACCCGTGTGCTGAATCACACAAGAGGGTTCACAGGTTTGTGCTACAGGAGTAGAGAAAGAAATGAGACCGTTCAGTCAAAGGAGCACCAGGTAAACTTAAGGACAGCTAAATGACAGGAAAGTTGTTTTCAAATTTTAGCTCAAGAGAGATTAAAGCCATTTCAGGACTTTTTGTTGTTATGGATAGTTTTTGGTTATGCGGCATCCGAACACCATCCACCTGACACCTTGAATTGGGAAATTCTTATTGTGTGTAGCAAAGGAGGTGGTGCCCCAAGGAAGCCAAAGAGGCCAGATGCTCCTTCTCCCTCCCTGCAAATTGGGGTGGGTGTGCTACTCGGTCTTAGCCACATCCCAAATGATCTCCTGGGAATTTGGATCCTGAACAAGGAAAGCAATACTGTGAAGGTGGCTGAAGGACCTTGGTCCCTGCAGTGGCTGCTCCATGAGCTGACCTAGGATTCTGACAGTTGGAGAAGCTGCTCAGAAAAATGGCTGCAGGAATATTTGTGTAATTTTGTTCCATTAGGTAATATAGTCGTCTGTATGGAATGAGCATACATGATAAATGTGTGATGGTGAGGATGACAAACTTCGATGCTGTCCTGAGTTTTTGGAAGTCCCCAGTCCTGTACATTCCCTAGACTGTTCATTGGATTAGGATTAAGCATGTGACACAACTCTGGCTAATGAGACGTGAAGGTAAGTTTTCAGTTCTGGGAGCCAAGCGAGGGAAAGAACCCAGAGTGGGTAAACCAGCATTTACCATGCATAGGTCTATTTAATCCCCTAATTTTTGGTATGGCTTCCCTCTCCCATATGTGCTTGGTGCCCCTAAGTCTAGAGATCTTCTGTTTTATAGTTTCCAAAGAAAAATCTCCAATTTTTCCCAGAATGGGGAGAGGAAATTGCCCAAGGTGTGGCACAAACACATGTATTTTAACACATGTATACAATGTGTATCTACCATCTAGATCAAGGTATAAAATATTTCCATCACCCCAGAAGTTTCCCTCATTTCCCTTCTTAGTAAAAAATAAAAACAAAAAACAATTCTCCATCCCTCATTCTAAGACAATCATTATTTGGAGACTTCTATCACCATAAATTGATACCTACTCTTGGGCATTTAAAAAAAAATTTTATTATTAGTTTTATTATTAGTTTCAGGTGTACAGAACAATGCAATAGTTAGCCTTTTCACCCCTCATACAGAAACGATTCCCCTCCCCCATCTACTGCCCTCCCACCCCTGATATCATACTTCTCTATTACAATTCCAATGACTCCATTCCCATTCTCTACTCCACATCCCATGACTATATTATATATAATTGTAGTTGACATACAATATTATTCAACATCAGCTTCAGAAATACAGTGCAGCGGTCAGGCCTCTACACCGTCTATGCAGTGGTCTCCCTAACAAGACATGAGTCCAACTGGCCTCCTAAAAAATATTTACGTTATTGATTATATTCCCCAGACTGTCTTTCCTATCCCTGAGGTCCTCTTGGGCTTTTATAAATAGAATCATACAGCATATACTGTTTGGTGTTTGGCTTTATTTATTTATTTATTTATTTATTTATTTATTTATTTATTTATTTTTTAGCTGAGCCATCCTGCCACCTGTTGGCAGCTCAGCGGCTGCTCAGCTTGGGCCAGGACTCGAACTGCTGTTGCTTAGAGCTCACACTCTTGAGCGAGCTCTTAAACAACTGAGCCACTCGGCCGGCCCCTGGCTCCATTTATTAAACACAATGTTTTTGAGATTTGTACCTGCTGTTGAGTTTTCTTTTTACTGCTATATAGTATTCCATTGTATAATTATACTACAATTTGTTTATACCTTTTCCTGTTGATGATCATTTCGGGTTGTTTCCAATTTTTGGCTATTATGAAAACTGGTGTGAACATTCTTGTAGATGTCCTTTGATAGACACAGACACTCATTTACCTTAGATAGTATACCTAGAAGGATAGCTGCTGAGTAACAGGTTTAGCATATGTTTAACGTTAATAGATACTGCTAAATGGTCTTCTAGTGTACTTGAATGAATTTGCACTTCCACCAATAATATGTGCAACTGCTACTTGCTCCACATACTCACTCGTCTTGATAGTGTCAGTCTTTTAAACTCGAGCCATTCTGGGGGAGTGTGTAGTGATATCTCATTGTGGTTTTAAATTGCACATCCCAGTGAGAACTGGTGTTGAGTACCTCTTCATAGGCTTATTGGACATTGGAGATTTTTTGTCCATTTAGTAATTGGGTTGCTTGTCTTTTTTATTGATTTGTGGGGGTTCTTTATATGTTTTTGACATGACTCCTTAGTCAGTTTATGATTTGTGAATATCTTCTTCCAGTGTATGGCATGCTTTTCACTTTCTTTATGATGTCTTTTATTGACAGAATTTTAATAAAGCCTAATTTATCAATTTTATCTTTTGTGGTACTTTTTGTGTTCAGTTTAGGAACTCTTTGCCAACCTTAATAATATGAACATTTTGGGCCGGCCGAGTGGCGCGATGGTTAAGAACTGGCTTGGGACGCCAGAGGGCCCCGGTTCGGATCCCACATATGCGGGCCAGTGACACTGCCCTCTACAGCTAAGATGCTGAACAACAGCTCGACCTGAAGCTGGGCTGCCGTGAGTCGCCGGTGACGGTGTAGGCTGCAGCCCCTGTGGCAGTGGGTTGCAGTGGGTTGCCATGGACTACCGTATGTAGCCAGCAGCTAGCGTGAGCGGCCAGCAGCCGCAGTGAGCAGCCATCCAGAAGCCGGCGACTGATCTGCCTCGCCCGGGAAGAGCACAGTGATGGTGCCAACTTGGGCCAGTGAAGCAACGTCCTCCACAACTAGATTGAAGAACAAAACAACAGCAACTTGTCTGTTCCCCTTCCCCAATTCCCCAGCGCTGTTCCCATCCCCCCAATTCCCCAATAAAAATCTTAAAAAAAAAAAAGAATATGAACATTTTTCTTCTATGTTTTCTTTTAGACAATTGACCATTTAACTTTTCCTATATAGGTCTATGATCTACCTTAAATTAATTTTTATATATGGTGTGAGGTAAGGATAAAGATTAATTCTTTTTCCATACAGATAACCAATTGCTCCAGTACTCTGTACTAAAAAGAACCACTTTCCCCACTAAATTGCAGTAATGTCAGTATCTTAAATCAACTGACTTTTTGGGTCATCTTCTGAACTTTCTATTCTGTTCTACTGGCCTATTTCTCTATCTTTGCATCAATACACTCTATTAATTACTCTAACTTTATAGTAGTCAATCTTAATATCTGGAAATGTAAGTTGGCCAACTCTTGAGGATGGTGTCTTCAAAACCCTACTGGGAATTTGTTGAGATTGCAGTGAATCCATTGATCAATTTGAAGAGAGCTGATATCTTAACCATATCAAGTTTTCCCTTCAAAGGCAAGGGAAACAAAAGAAAAAATAAACAAATGGGACTACATCAAACTAAAAAGCTTCTGCACAGCAAAGGAAACAATCCACAAAACAAAAAGGCAACCAACTGAATTCGAGAAGATATTTGCAAATAATACTTCTGATAAGGAGTTAATATTCAAAATATATAAAGAACTCTACAACCCAACAACAAAATACAAATAATCCAATTAAAAATGGGCAGAGGATATGAATAGGCATTTTTCCAAGGAAGAATACAGATGGTCAACAGGGATATGAAAAGATGTTCAACATCACTAATTATTAGGGAAATGCAAATCAAAACCACAATGAGATATCCCCTCACACCTGTTAGAATGGCTATCATGAAAAAGACATAAGTATTGGAGAGGATGTGGAGAAAAGGGAGCCCTTGTACTGTTGGGAATGCAAATTGGTGTAGCCACTCTGGAAAATAGTATGAAGGTTCCTTAAAAAATTAAGAGTATGGGCGGCCGAGTGGTGAGTTGCTTAAGAGTTGGCTTGGGACTCCAGCTCTGAGCAGCAGGGACCCAGTTCGGATCCCACATGAGGGCCAGTGATGCTGCGCCCTCTACAGCTAAGATGGTGAACAACAGCTCGACCTGTAGCTGGGCTGCCGTGAGTCACTGGCAATGGTGTAGGCTGCAGTGGGGCTGCAGTGGGCTGCCGTAAGCTACCGTGAGTGGCTGGCAGCCGGCGTGAGCTGCCAAGAGCTGCTGTGAGTGGCCGTCCAGTGGCCTGTAACTGATCTGCCTCACCCGGGAAGAGCGCAATGATAATACCAACATGGGCCAGTGAAGCGACGTCCTCCACAATCAGACTGAAGAACAAAAGGACAGCAATTTGTCTGTTCCCCTTCCCCGATTCCCCAACGCTGTTCCCAATAAAATCTTTTAAAAAAAAATTAAGAGTAGAACTACCATATGATCCAGCAATTTCTCTTCTGGGTATTTATCTGAAGAATATAAAAACATGAATTTGAAAAGATATATTCAATCCTTTGTTCATTACAGCATTATTTACAATAACTAAGATATGAAAAGAATGTAAGTGTGAATCGACAGATGAATGTAAAAAAGAGGTGAGACACAGACACACACACACACACACACACACACACACACACACACGGTGCCAAAAAATGTATACACATGTTAAGAAAGAAAAACTATTAAAATTGTAATACTATATACCGATAACAAAAGATGAATATAAATCATGTTTGACTTCTGCAATTACAAGAGGTGGTCAAAGTGGTTACCATCAGCTTCCAGACACTTCTGATTACGGCAGACTACTGCTTGAGCAACTTTTACCAAAGTGTCCACTTGTATACATTTTTTTGGCACCCCTGATATATATATTTTGGGTTCTCAGAAAAGTCATTATGCATTTTTGCAAGGAAAAACAGAAAAAAATACGTCATGGCTTTTCCGACAACCCAATATATATTTCAGAATACTACTCAGTCATAAAAAAAGGAAATGTTGCCATTTTTGACAACATGGATGGATCTTGAGGGTAGTATGCTAAGTTAAATAAGTGAATGGAAAAGAACAAGAGCCATATGATTTCACTCATGTGAAATATAAAACAAAAAAGTAACAAATGAAATAACAAAACAAAACAAAAGCAAACTCATTGATACAGACAACAGATTGGTGGTTACCAGAAGGAAAGAGCGTGCAGGGAAGGCAATTTGGGTAAAGGGTGTCAAATATATGGTAATGGCAGGAAACTAGACTTTTGGTGGTGAGCACACAATAGAGTATACTGATAATGAATTATAACGTACACCTAAAATTCAGTTATTAACCAATGTTACCTCAATAAGTTTAAAACAAATAATATTGAGTATTCCAATCAATGAACATGGATTAACCTTCCATATATTTAAGTCTTCTTCAGTTTCTTCTAGCAATATTTTGTACCTTTCAGTGTGAGTCTTATACATCCTTCATTACATTTATTCCTAGGTTTGTAATTTTTTGAGGCTGTCATAAATGGTATCTTAAAAGTTCATCTTTAATTATAAGTATACATAAGTACAACTGATTTTTATATATTGATCTTCTTTCCAGTGATCTTACTAAAATTTATTAATTCTAATGGCTTGTAGATTCCTTTGGATTTTCTATATACCAGTCATGCCATTTATGAATAACCGACACTTTATTTACCTCTTTCTTTCCAATATTTTACCCTTTACTTCTTTATCTTGTCTTATTGAATTGGCTTTGACCTCTGGTACAGTACTAAATAGAAATGGTGAGAATGGACATCCTTCTGTTGTTCCTGACCTTGGGAGAAAATGTTGGAAATTTCACTATTGAATATCATGTTAACTGTAGCTTTCTTGTAGATATTCTGTATCAGATTAAGAAATTTTTCTTCAGGCTAGCCGAGTGGCTCAGTTGGTTAAGTTGGCTTAAGAGCACGAGCTCTCAGCAACAGGGCCACCAGTTCGATTCCCACATGGGCCAGTGATGCTGCACCCGAGCTGAGTTGTTGCTGAGCTGCCAACAGGTGGCAGGATGGCTCAGCTGGTGTAACAACAAGATTGCCTGTTCAATGGTGGCTATGCCCACCTGCAAGTAGGACTGAACTCAGCACCTTGAGCTGAGCTGCTGCCCAGATGGCTCAGTGGATAGAGCATGTGCTCTTAACAACAAGGCTGCTGGTTCGACTCCCGCATGGGATGGTGGCTACGCCCACCCGCAACTAAGATTGAACACAGCACCTTGAGCTTAGAGGCCATGAGCTGCCGACGGGCAGCCAGACAGCGACTGGCGCCCTCCACAACGAAGATTGAGGAACAACAAATCAACTAAGATTGAACACAGCACCTTGAGCTTAGATGCCATGAGCTGCCGATGGGTAGCCAGATGGCAACTGGCGCCCTCCACAACGAAGACTGAGGAACAACAACCTGGCTGGTTCCCTTCCCCAATTCCCCAATAGAATTTAAAAAAAATTTTTTTTCTTCTATACTTAGCTCGTTGAAATTTTTTTTTTTAGCATGAACGGATGTTACATATTGTAAAAATGCTTTTTCTCCATTTATTGAAATGAATCTATGGATTTTCTCCTTTATTTTATTAGTGAGATGAATTACCTTGATTTTAGAATGTTAACTAAACTTGTATTCCTGTGATACATCCTAATTAGCAATGATGTTTTGTTATTTTTACATATCACTGGATTCTATTTGTTTATATTTTATTTAGGA
Source organism: Hipposideros armiger (assembly GCF_001890085.2). Taxonomy (NCBI): domain Eukaryota; kingdom Metazoa; phylum Chordata; class Mammalia; order Chiroptera; family Hipposideridae; genus Hipposideros; species Hipposideros armiger. Next base: position 1,282,443 of record NW_017731365.1, on the reverse strand, counting down.
TTTTGAGTCTGTGTTCATAAGAGATATTAGTCTATAATTTTCCCATCTTATGTACTCGTTAGTTTTGGTGTCAAGGTTATGCTAACCTCATAAAATGAGTTGAGAATTTCCTCTATAATATATATATATATATATATATATATATATATATATATATATATATATATAAAATAGTTCCTCTTTTCCTGTTCTCTGGAAGAGTTTCTGTAATATTGGTATTATTTATTACTTAAATGTTTGAAAGAAATCACCAGTGCAATTTCAGTGGGTACTCTGTTGCGCAACCTAGATCTCCCTTTAGGGATAATGCAGCCATCCTCCAGCTGCCCAAATATCTGACACTGAAAGCTCAAAACTGTATTCCTCTCTGGGAATTGCCTCCATCTCCAGGGAACTAACTGCCTTACCCAATGCAAGCCCTGTCCATGGGGCTAAGATGGGAATACTAAAGTCATGCCCCTTTCCTCAAACTTGTTCAACTCTCAGTGGTCATCCTAGTTCTAGAGCATGGCTAAGGCCTCAGTTGTAACTGGATTGTGAGTCAATGTTTCCTTCTGCCCAATCCTATCTTCCTCAGTTCCTTACCGATGTATCTCCTAAGCGTGCTCCTCCTGCATCCAGCACTCAGTCCCCTAGCCACTATTCTCACATGGCCCAGGAGTTGGCCAAGGCCTGAAGGGTCTTTTCACATAGACTTCTTAGGTTCCTTTTTTTTTAAACACCACCTCCCACCCCTCCCTCACTCCCTGGCACCCTGCACCTTTACTACCAACTGACTTCTCAGCCCCTAAGTCTAATGTCTATTTCCTCTAACCAGTGAGATACCATTCTCTGCTGGCTCTACTCCATGGCCCCACAGTCTGGTCTAGAATATGTCCTCTGGGAGAAAGCTTGGGTGAATATGAAGCCTCCCCTTTCTCAATGCACAGACCTGTATTGGTCACTGCCCAATGTCTCAAAACCTGTTTTGTATATTTTGTCCAGGTTTTAAGTTGTCATTATTATTATTTTTTACAACAGTAGGTTAAGTCTGATACCAGCTACTCTATGGTGACTCGAATTGGGCATTCTATAGCTACTTCTTAAACAACTTTCAACCAGTCCTGTTCTTTCAGCACCCTCACCTTATCTTCTCCATACCACTCCCCACCCCCAACTTTCAGGGATACCTAGTGCTGCCACTTCCTGAGTCTTCTGAGGATCCAGTCATCTAAATTAGATTGGTTCTTTTCTTTCCCTACTGCCAGTGTGGAATTTAATCCTCAGTGCAGCTAAGTCAGTTACCACTTGTTCATATGTTTTTAGCTTCTAAAATTGTATTGTTACTCCTCACAACTCTCTTGATCCTTGTGAACTATACCTTAAAAAAAATACCTTTATCATATGACTCAGTAATTCAATTCGTAGGTGTATACTCCAAATAATTGAAAACAGTAACCCAAACACATAATTGTACACTAATGCTTATAGAAGCATTATTTACAATAACCAAAAGGTGGAAACCCAACTGTCCATCAACAGATGAATGGATAAATCAAACTGGTATATACATACAATGGAATATCATTCAGCCATAGAAAAGGAATGAAGTCCTGACATCTGCTACAACATAGAAGGACCTTGAAAACATTATGTTAAGTGAAATAAGCCAGGATAAATATTGTATGATTCCACTTACATGAAATATCTAGAAGAGAAAAATTCATAGAGAGAGAAAGTAGATTAGAGGTTACCAGGAGCTGGGGGAAGAGAAGAATGGAGAGTTATTGCTTAATGGTGATAGAGTTGCTGTTTGAGGATGATTAAAGAGTTTTGAAAATATTGGGTTGTCGGAAAAGTCATGACGTATTTTTTCTGTTTTTCATTGCAAAAATGCGTCATGACTTTTCTGACAACCCAATAGGTAGTGGTAAATGGTTGCTGTCTTAGCTGGGCTGCTATAACAAAATACCATAGACTAGGGGCCTTAAAGAACAGACACTTATCTCTCATAGTTCTGGAGGCTGGGAAGTCCAAGATCAAGGTGCCGGCAGATTTGGTTCCTGATGAGAGGTCTCTTCCTGGCTTGTAGACAGCTGTCTTCTCACTCTGAGCTCACATGGCCTTTCCTCCATGCATGCACATGGAGAGAGATCTCTGTCTTTGTCTTCTGATAAGGGCATTAATCCCATCACAAGGCCCCACCCTCATGACCTAATCTAATCCTAATTACCTTCTACCCCCAAATACCATCACATTGCAAATTAAGACTTCAACATATGAATTTGGAGGGGACACAAACATTTTGTCTATAACAGTGAATGAATTCAATGCCACTGAATTGTACAATTAAAATGGATTAATGGGAAGGTGCCAATGAAGTGCACAAAAGAAATGCTTGTTAAAAAAGAAAAAAATGGGTTAAATGGCAAGTTTTATGTGTTATTTATGTTACCACACTAAAATATTTTAAAAATACCTTATTCTAATTTTAGTGGGTTTTGGAACTGAGCTAAATTAGATGCCTGTGTTTATTTGTTATTTTTCTCTCTCCTTTTTTCTGTCAAAATAAGCTTACAGAAATTTGTAGTACAGTACAAAAATGTTCCTCTGAACTATTCAAGAATTAAGCTGCTAACCTAATACCCCAATATCCCAAATACTTTAGTATATTTTTCTTGTGAACAAAGATATTCTCCTAAATATATACAATAATACTGTCAAAATCTAGAAGTTAACTTGGATACATTACTATTCATTCATCCTCAGACCTGATTCACATTTCACCAATAGCCCCTTGTAGCAATATGTCTGTTAGACCAAAAGGATCCAGTCCTAAATCACATGTTCCATTTAGTTTTGCATGTTTCTTCGGTCTCCAATCTGAAGAGTTGTTCAGTCTTTTCTTGACATTTATGACATGGACACTTTTGAAGATTACAGGCCAATTTTTGTGTGGAATGCCCTCCGTTTGGGTTTGTGTGATGTTTCTTTGTGGTTAGATTCAGAACAGGCATCTTTGGCACTCTGCAAAATGTATGGACCAGATTGGGTTTGTTCTACACTCAAAGAGTAAAACATTGTTCCTTGGCTTAGCTCTGTCTTCATTTGTTCATTCGTTCAGGCTACTATAACAAAAATGCCATAGACTAGTTGGTTTATAAACAAATGTTTATTTCTCATTGTTCTGGAGGCTGGAAGGCCAAGGCCAAGGCACTGGTAGATTTGATGTCTGTGAGGGTCCACTTCCTGGTTCAAAGATGGCTGTCTTCTTGTTGTGTCCTCACATGGTGGAAGGGCCAAGAGAGATCTTTAGGGTCTCTTTTATAAAGGCACTAATCCCATTTATGAGGGCTCCATTCTCATGACCTCATGACTTCCCAAAGACCCCACCTCCAAATACCATCACATTGAGGATTAGGTTTCAGCATATGAGTTCAGGGGAGACACAAACATTCAGTCTATACAGCCTTCTGGTGCAGTGCCTTATAGTCATTGTTTCCTGATGCTGCCGAATGCTTTTGGAGAGGCCGAAGTGCCCATTCTCAGGGATGAGTGGTTTATGACTTTGTACAAGAGCCGATTGAGGTTATCACAATACCTTTGGGCCAGGTTATTTTAAGTTACAATAGACAGTTTGTGAATTTCATCAACCAACTGGAGGCTCTTTCTAGCTAAAAATCATGATTTCAGCATAAAAGAAAAGAAGAGGTAAGTTAAAGTGAACACCTGTTCTTCTAAAATTGCTCTACTGCAGGTACCAGCCCCAGAGAGTTGGCAGATGGTTTTGTGTTTCTAAGCCTGACCTTAGCAGCCCTTCATCAATCTTGAGCTGATTGATTCTCAGGAAAGAGGAGACTCTGGCTTCCCAGGGTACCCAAGACACCTTTGATTTAGTTACTTCCTGAAGACCAATTAATTAGCCCACACTGGTTCTCTCAAGTTTTCCTAACAAAGCTAGGAAACACTGGGCACAGTCTGGCTGGGGTGGCTTTTTACTAGCTCATTAATTATTGTCACCCCAGACCTGGATAATCCTAAAAGATAAAGACAAAAGCATTATTCTGCACCAGGGAAGATCGGTGATCTCCAAGGCCTGCATCTATCCTGTACTATATGATTCCTATAGACAAGGGGTTCCCCATCTTTAAAAAATCTCTACCTATAAGACTGAAGCTACCAATTGCTTCTTCATTGCATCTTAACTCATGGCTGCCAAGAGGAGCTTGTTAATCATGAATTTTCCCCTTGACTACCAGGCTCTTTTTAGTTTTTACATTTAGGAGGGTTAACTTATAATTTTAAAGTCAAATGGGATTGTATTGTTTTTTTAATGATGGAATTAATTCATAATCAATTCTCAATTATTATCTAGATCAGCGGTTCTCAACCTTTCACAGGGGTCGCCTAAGACCATCGGAAAACACGTATTTTCGATGGTCTTAGGAACTGAGACACCCCTCCTCTATCTGTCTCCAGGCCCACATGCAGATACGCCCACATACAAGTACCGGATGACCCCTGTGAAAGGGTCGTTCGACCCCCAAAGGGGTCGCGACCCACAGGTTGAGAACCGCTGATCTAGATGGATTATCTGGGGAACTCACTCATTCAGCCTGTTTCTCCTCTTCTGTCTCTTACCTGGCCCCATTTCTCTCTTGGTTTCTCTCTTCAGTCTTTGCTCTTCATTTCAACCTAGGGCAAAAGTGGGAAAAGTCAAGGCTGGATTTGGGGATATGATGTTTGTTTTTTTTTAAAGATTTTTTTATTGGGGAATTGGGGGAGGGGAACAAATTGCTGTCCTTTCGTTCTTCAGTCTAGTTGTGGAGGATGTTGCTTCACTGGCCCATGTTGGTATGATCATTGCGCTCTTCCTGGGTGAGGCAGATCGGACGCTGGCCTCTGGATGGCCGCTCACAGCGGCTCTTGGCAGCTCACACTGGCTGCCAGCCACACACGGTAACTTATGGCAGCCCACTGCAGCAGGGGCTGCAGCCTACGCTGTTGCCAGCGACTCATGGCAGCCCAGCTCCAGATCGAGCTGCTGCTCACCATCTTAGCTGTAGAGGGCAGTGTCACTGGCCCTCATGTGGGATCTGAACCAGGGCCCTGCTGCTCAGAGCTGGCATCCCAAGCCAGCTCTTAACCAACACACCACTCAGCCAGCCCTGGGGATATGATGTTAATGTGATAAGAATAGAACACCATACTCATTTTTAAGATTAGGTACTCTACGATTCTTCTCCTTTAAGAGGATAACCACAAGTTGACTTTTGCTACTAAGAACTTCCCTCCTCATGATAGATGTTATTTTTGGTAGTGTTAAAAGATAAACTGAGGCATATTAAAAATTTTAGGAGTTTATTTGAACAAAAATTGATTCCAATCAGGCAGTGCCAAACCAGAAGTGGTTAGGTACATTCCACTGACAGGAGCTAGGGGGCAAGACTTTTATAGAGAAGACTTGGAAGCATAGCAAGGAAATTGCTTGATTGGCTATAGCTTAAGTGGTTACATCATTTGGGAAAGGCTAGTTGGCTGTTTGTGATTGGTTGTCGTTAGGTTTTGATTCCTTAACCTTGAGGCATTTACAGGCTTAGGTTTTCGTTTGCTTATCTTGGTGGCTAAGGCATTGGAACCACCTCAGTCTAATGTCTTCCTTGTTTACTTAATTTAACAGTAGTGTCTGCATTAAATTTCCCTTTAATTATGGAAAATTCTAAACATGCATAAAAATAAAGCAAATACTATAGTTAGTCCTTCTGGCCTCACTCCCCTGGACCCCCATCTCTGCCCCACCCACTATACCCATCATGCAGCTTCAGCATTTATCAACTCATGACCAATTTTGTTTCAGATATGCCCCACATTCAGGTGTTCTGTGCTCCATGTTTGGATTCACCTGAAATCCTGTTACCTCAGCTGAACATACCCAGGAGGTGACCCTGGGTTCAATCTATGTCCTCCACTCCATCTTGTGTACCGAGGCTTGAGAACACCTCAAGTGTCACATTCAATTACACTTGATGGGAAACTCTAGGCGTCCTGGTGGCGGGCAGGACAAAAGGGCAGCTGCGCTGTGCTGCCCACAAATTAGGGCATCTTTGGAGGCTGTCCTCCAGTTCCCAATTAATTTTTAGGAGAGCTTTAATTATGCCATCAACAGTCCTCACTTAAACAATCACAGGCACTGTGGCTTAGGGGGGAAATGAGGAACTGACTAGATTTGCATAATCATTTATCCTAATTAGAATGTCAAAAGTTGGTGGCAAAGAGGCCAAGTTGTGCTGTGACTTAGTATCATTTTAATTTAGTCCTATTTCCTATTACAACTGTCTTCCTCTATGCAATCTCAGGTCCTGTTTCTTTGTAAACTATTTGCAGCAAAAACAGAATGGAAAACAGAACAACTAATAAATGACTTGTAGGCTGAACTCCTGAGAAACTCTAAAAGTTTCTTTCCTTAATCCAAATTGTGATTTTCATTTTTATCTAAATTTATAATTGCACTGCCACTTAGATTGGGCACTGGTAACTTAGGCAGACATTAGGCTTTGAAACTAGAAGCCTGCTCTTTACATGGGCATGTACGTGTACACGCACACACTTCTAACGTTGTCCCATGTCCTATGCAAAAAAAGTGTCTTTAAATAGTCACTTTTATTCCAATGTTTCAGCACAAGGATTTGTGGGTAATAATAATGATTGTAAGATATACTCACTAATAGATAATATTATTTTTAATAATGTATAAAGCTTCTATGAGAAATGTTTTACGCTGTTAAGATTTGAAAACTACAAAGTTGGCTAAAAAGAAACAGAACTCCAGATCTCAGGCATAGAACCACCCTGACCCAGTAGACGCTGTTGAGGCACGCATCAGTGGTTTCCGGGTCTGGCTGGTGAGCTACTTACCCAGGTCCTAGTTAAATCAGGCATCCTCTGTTTCTTCCGCCCTCATTCCCTTTAGCAGCAGGAGGCCACCTATTTATGAGTCGGGGATGGGAGCATCTGTAATCTCCTGGGGGCAGCTTTAGCCCTAGTGTTGGACAAGAGGGTGACTCCAGCTCCGGGTGTGCCTGGCCTTTCCCCCTGCAACATATGGGGAACCTGCCACGCCTTCAGCCCAAGTTCCAGCAGCAAGCATTAGTGGAGAGGCCTTCCCTGCTGGGAACACACCCAGCAAAGCCAAGGGCAGGTGGCGTCACTAGCAGAGGTCAAGCAGTTCTTAGACCAAACAGCATCTGGCGAACTATGCCAATTGGAAATCAATGTCCCTCCCTGGGTTGGTTTAATTTTATGGTTGTTTGCACAAACTTACAGCCCCTAATGGGCAGGGCAGAGCTCAGAGCATCCTCCCAGGATTGTTCCAATGGAGTCTGATGTCTTCCCAGGCCATCAATAAGCTGAATTAGAGTTTGCTTACTGGAGGCTAGTGTTGGAGCCTGGCTGTCAGGCTAAGCTAGACTAATGGTAGGGTTAGCACTATTTATCCAAGGCCTGGAGGTTTGACCACAAATGTAATCCATATAAGCCTCTAAAGCCTACCACACAGCCTTCAGCTTGAGGGAAACATGTAGGTCCCTCTGCATGTGGCAATATTGAATCCTGACGTTCAATGTCTCAGCTCCACATTAACCTGGCCAGTTTTCTTTGGGCTGACATAGGATTTTATAGTGGTTAAGAGATTATTATGTTCAGACAAATACAGGTTCCGTGGGGCAAGTTTCTTAACCTTTCTGGGACTCACTTTCCTCATCTGTAAAATAGGAATAACTGTACCCACCTCACTGGGCTGCTGAGAAGATGAAATAATATGTTGAACTGTTTTGGTATAGTGCCTGGTACATGAATGCACTTTTAACAAATCTTGGGTATTAAAAATAACGATAAAGATAATGATAATTCCAGCCAAATATGAACAAGATAAGCCTGTTAAAATAGGCAGAAACAGAAGCCTTGAATGAGCCGTGTTGGTGTTAATATCTTGATTTTAACATTTTTGCAATTGAACTCTGTAGTCTTAAAGTTGTATGGGAATTCTTTAACTTGCTCATTTCTCCCTTGTTCTGACTCATTAACCTTTCTTGTTTTTCAATAAAGAGATGAAGAGCAGACATAATGCTGTATTTTGATTTACCCTGTAATGAATGGGTTGTTGCTTTAGAAGTACTTCATGCCAATCTCTGGGTCCTATCAAAACCAGAATGCCAGGGAACCCAGCAATAGTCATGGCAATGACTTTGTCCCGTTTCTCAGGTGGATCATTCCTAGGAGAGAGTTGATCTAGTGCCAACTCATGGGAGAAAAACTTTTCTGTAGCTGAGGATGGGGTTGCTTTCTTCAGAGCCAGACACTCTGAGGGAGTGTGGGCCTGCCTGGCCATGTGTACCCCATACTCTCCTCTGTACCACCAGAGGCAGTTTCATTGCAGTGGACACCAAGAGAGCAGAGGTGAGGATCCCGCTTCTGAGAGGGGCTGGGTGATATGGATAGGAGAGGAAGGGCCAGTTCTTCCAGATGAACAGAGAGCAGTAGTGGTCAGAGGGCTGTACCACAGCCAGAAGCACAGTTTCTGTGAGATGCTTGATTACTTTGTTCCTTTTCTACAGTTTTTGCTGGATCCCCATCACTGGGGCAGTATGAAAGGGTCCTCCTTTTTCTAACAGACACAAACTGCAGTGGCTTCTGGCTCACAACCCCCCCCCCCCCCCCCAGTGACCACGATGCAGTTTCCTAGCCACAGCTAGAGTCATCTGACAAGCTGGCCGGTCCAATTCTCTCTCCTAGGTATTTAAAAACATGACTGGAATAGACAAGAGGATTGGAGCAGAGTCATCTCATGATCATGCTCCAGGGCTAAGAGCAATGGCTCCTGAGGTCCCAGGTCACCTTCATTCATATTTTGCTAAAGAATTGGTTATTTAATAAAAATCTTAAAAAAAAAAGATGACTCCTCAAACGCATGTTAGTTCTTTACTTAGGGAAGAGAGATAAAAATTGAGGTGCCAAATCAAGGGGGACTCTAATTTGAAGTACAATGTGCTTTCTTTAAAATTAAAAAGTGACAATGTATTCATATACTACTTCTGTAACATAAACAACTTATAAACATAAAAAAGAGAATTTTTTCCAAAATGAAAACAATTGTTAATTCCTAAAAAAAATAAAATAAAAAAATTGGTTGTTTAAGCTCCCTTTGACTTCATGAGCTGCTCCTCATATTGTTCCACATCTCCTTTTTGTTTAAATAACTAAAGCATGGTTTCATTTTTTTTTTTCTGCAAGAACCTTAAGTGATAGTTTCCTACTAAAAACTTTTTTTTAAAAAAGTAGTTTTGTATGTGGGCTTGTGATGTTTGCAAGTGATTTAATCCAAAACCTCTGGTTCTCCAACCTTGAGAATACCTTCATAACATAAAATTTCCACCATAAAGGGGAAATTCAACCATAAGAGCTATAAGGCTGCATGGAGATGTACATGCCAGGTGGTTAGCCAGCTGGGTCTGTTCCTTGGCTAAGTGGTTTACATCTACATCTGGCGGCCTGGGATTTAAATTTGTGCCAACACAAAATGACCAAGTGGGCCTCCTCGAGAATAGGTGACACTGGAGTATTAATTCTTCAAATGCTAAAGGTCTCTGAGAAAAGAACCCAGGCTCATCAAAGCTGCACAAACTTGTACAGCTAAGTACACTTTTGTTGTTGTTATAAACTACATTACCTTCAGTGATTAACTGGAACAGCCTCAGCTATGCTAATCATCCAGTGAAGCGGGCCATGGATTTCCTAGTTACTACTGACTGGAAATGGCTCGTGCCATAGGATCCATACTACTAAATCATGTTTGGGCACTGATTCAGATGGAAGGCTTTAGCCTCATCTTCTCCAAAGGGCTTCCGCTGAGGATCCTAAAGTGAGGTTGGGTCCATTTATCAGTGACATCTCTGAAGCAGGGCAGAATCCCTGAGCAAGACATCAAAGTCTCTCTCCCTGTCCCCTCAAACAGAGAGAATTTCCATATGATGTCATCAAGGGTTGGGGAACTTTGTAGCAACGCTAAAGACACAAGTCCCTGAAAGGGCCAGTTCAATTTCTTCTCTTTTCTGGTCATGGAGTGCATCCTACCCCCACGGCTATGACCAGCTTCCTCCCAGGTAGCTGCCCTGAAAAGTCTTGTAGTAAAAAGCCTATACAGGGCCGGCCGAGTGGCGCGATGGTTAAGAACTGGCTTGGGACGCCAGAGGGCCCTGGTTTTGATCCCACATATGAAGGCCAGTGAGTGACAATGCCCTCCACAGCTAAGATGCCGAACAACAGCTCAACCTGGAGCTGGGCTGCAGAATTTGAATTTGACCTTGACACCAACACCCTTCTCTCTATGGGCACTTCTTCCTTTCCTGGGTCCATTTATACATAGTTGAATTCTGGGCTGGCTGCCAACTAAGCAGTGAGCCTCTGACCATCCTCGTCAGCCAGTTTTTTGTCCTGAAAGTTTTCCCAGCCCCAATATGTTCTTCCAGCACAACCACTCCACCTTCGGCCCCACCCAGAGAACATGCATGCTCACAGGTAACTTTATAAGAGAAATCTTCAGGACTCAAAAGAATAAGTAGAATGTAGAGGAGAAGTGGGCACATTAATCTCAAACTGACGAGCTTAAAGACTTTTGAGTGTAAAGGGGCCTGCCGAGTGGCTCAGTTGGTTAAGAGCTCGCTCAAGAGTTTGAGCTCTGAGCAACAGCAGTTTGATTCCTGACCTGAGCTGAGCAGCCGCTGAGCTGCCAACAGGTGGCAGGATGGCTCAACTTAAAAAAAAAAAAAAAGACTTTTGAGTGTAAAGATATACAAGTATTTTTTTAAAAATCAACCACTGAAGTGTTTTAAGATGCCCTTCTCCTTAATATAAAAAAAAGTATGGATTCAGCTTGCATTTTCCAAAAATGATTTCTGTGAATACTACTCTGTGGATATCCTCTGAAACAAAGACAGTCTATGGCCATGTAATTTGGGAAACTGCATATCCCATCCCAAGAAGGATCATGATCATAGTATAAAGGCTCTGAAAAGTCCTGTAGTAAAAAGCCTATACAGGACCGGCCGAGTGGCGCGATGGTTAAGAACTGGCTTGGGACGCCAGAGGGCCCTGGTTTGGATCCCACATATGAAGGCCAGTGACACTGCCCTCTACAGCTAAGATGCTGAACAACAGCTCAACCTGGAGCTGGGCTGCCGTGGGCTGCCGTGGGCTGCCGTGGGTTGCCGGCGACGGCGTAGGCTGCAGCCCCTGTGGCAGTGGGTTGCCATGGTCTACCATATGTAGCCAGCAGCCAGTGTGAGCGGCCCTCAAGCCATCGTGAGCGGCTGTCCAGAGGCCGGCAACTGATCTGCCTCACCCGGGAAGAGCGCAATGATGGTGCCAACTTGGGCTGGTGAAGCAACGTCCTCCACAACTAGACTGAAGAACAAAAAGGACAGCAACTTGTCTGTTCCCCTTCCCTCAATTCCCCAGCACTGTTCCCATCCCCCCAATTCCCCAATAAAAATCTTAAAAAAAAAAAAGCCTATACAGCTCTGTTTAAGCCTGAATTTCCTTTTCTTTGTTGAAGGGTAGCACTTTCAGGATACACTTTGGGAAACACATTTTGGGGAACCAATAAAGCTGATATTCTGGGTATGGTGAAGAATGGGAGAAAAAGGGCATTGAGGGTTAGAGTCAGCACTCTGGAATTTCTCTGACCCACTTGAGTCTGGGGACACTTGGGAGGTCGAATTGGTAAGAGGTTCTTATAATGGGCTTCTGCAGAAAACTCACATTCTGGGGATGTTTCTTGGCCCAACATTGTCAAGTATTTAAGGAAACCTTTGGCTTCCATCTGAGATGACTTATGTGCATCCTGCAGGCCACCAGGGAGCATGGAGGGATGAACCAGTGTTACCTGGGCCCCAATCCAGTGTTCATCAGTATCAGCAGAGCAAACTTGCTAAGGCGAGTCAAGTGACCTAGAGTGACAAATTATACAGCAAATGGGTATTAGCAGCTGGGGAACAGGACAAATGTGCTGAAAGGAGGGGGCTGTGGGTTTCACTTGTCAACTGAACACTGCAGTCAGCAGTGGTTGTAGGACTGGCGAAGCTTGGGTGCTCAGTTGTCTAGTCCACTGAAGCCTAAAGAACAGGCAGGGGGGAGGTGAACATGCAAGCAATGGAAGGCTGGCGTTAGAGGAGTTGACTCAGTGGGGAAGTTGTGAGGAGGATGGTCAGAAGCGCAGTCAGAGAGGCATCACAAACTTTGGTTCTCTCCTTTGGTACTGACTTCCAAGGATCTGATACTGTGTGAAGAGATGCAGAAGCAGGAAGCTATAGGTACGGTGAAATGTGGAAATGATCAAGTGGTGGGTCCTGGGGCTATGGAGGTGTGTGTAGGTTGAAGCAGGCCATAATCCTGTGCTGAGAGAAGAGGAGAGAGCTCATGGAAAATGGGACCCCACTAACCAGACTGAGGGGTCAGGACAGGCCTTTAGGAACCTAAGGAGGAGGATATACAGTGGGGGGAGTTACAGGAAGGACCAAAGAGGAAGGGTAAGTTCAATGAGTCCTCAGGAGCCTTGGATTCATTCCCAGATACCGTAGACACCAAGCGCAGGGCTAGGTACTAATTCTAAACCACTAGTGGGAGATTGCACTCCAAGGAAATGTCAGACTTGGTTCACAGAACTAGGTTCACAGATCTGTATCTGCAAATTACCAGTCCTACTGCCTACTGGTTAGCAGGGCCGGGCAGGCTGGGTCTGACACAGTACTGCATACAGTCTCACCATGTTTAATGAGCATCTACTGTGTGCCAGGCATCATTCTAGGCACTGGGGGACACAGGGATGAATAAGGCTCTGTCCCTGACATCAAAGCTCTTCCAGACAAGACCAAGTGCAGCATAGAGCATGGGCTCTAGAAAGAAAGAGAACTGGGTTTCAAATCTAATTGCTGGCTGCGTAGCTCAATTTAACCAGGGCCCTGGGTTTTCTCGGCCCCAAAATGAAGGTTATAAGCACCTAGTCAAAGGGTATTATGAAGATAGGAACTAACACCTAAGCATTTGGAGTTTGCTGACAGTGTTCATTTTAATGGTGATGGTATTTCCTTAGCTTAAGATCAGCCTGAGTAAGAACTTCAGTCAACCACACAGCAAATACGTCTTTATTGAACACTCTAGCAACACACCGATATCTAAAATTTGCTCCTTCCTTCAAAGGACTTATAACCTACTTAGCAAAACAAGAAATAAATTTATACAACAATAAATTGTTATACTAACAATACCAGTTTTAAATATTCACGAGGGTAAAGATTTTTACAGTGTGGTCAACTCTATTTCTAGTATCTACAAAAGTACCTAGCACATAGTAAATACAATACAAATTTGTTGCATAAAGGAATGAATATCCTTTTTTGGAACAATGAAATACGTTGGTATGTGGTTGCCAAATGAATAGAAAAGAGTATTTACTCATATGGCTACCAATGTTGGATTCCACTTAGAGACAGCCTAGGAATCTGATTGGTACAGATATCTGGTCATGGAGGCATGGTATCTTTTTCTCCCCCTTCAGTGGATGTCAGTAGGAGGCTGGGTACAGGCAGGGAAGTAATCAGACATGATGGTGAGAAGGGACAAGAACACAACCTCGGAATTAAAGACCTGGGTATTTGGACATTTGGAATAACTTGTTCAGCCAAGCTGCTGAAATTGCACAAGGAAACAAAAAAGCAACACCAACTAAAATCAACAGAAAACCACGTCCCTCTGGGGCAGGGAGCCGGCATCAGCGGCTGGCCTGGGCTGGCGAGGCCTCTGGGCTTTTACTGTGTGCTGACTCAGGTACTGCCTGAAACCTGGATGGTAATGAGAGCCACCCTTTGGGGAAGTGAGCCACCTGCTTACTGCGAAACAGCAGATACCACAATTTCAAAGCAGAAACAAATGCAGCAGGCTTGTTGCCATAGCTTTTGGAGGACACATTTTTTCCCTCAAAAAGTCCTTATTAGCAGGAGGAAAAAGAGCTGTGTTCCTAGGGGAACAGTGTCTACTCTCTCTTTGTGTGGGGGGTCCCTCCATCTACCTTTTCCTCCTCCCTTCTTTTTCTTCTTTCTTTCAACTGATATTTCTTGAGTATCTATTATGTGCTACACACAATTCTAAGTATCAGAGACACCAGTAGGAACAGTATAGTGGAAGCCCCTGAATTCCTGGAGTTTCCAAACTAACAACTAAGGACATAAAGCATCTAATAAAACAGGGGCTGAATAACATAACGGAGCCTGCCCGGAAAAATGGGGGGAAGTTGCATTTGAGGCCAAGGGAATAACCAGTGAAGAAGCCCCAAGGTGGGGGTGAGCGTGGGCAGTGGAGGAGCAGCCTTTTTTGTTTGTTTTTTAAAGATTTTTATTGGGGAATTGGGGGAAGGGGAACAGACAAGTTGCTGTCCTTTTGTTCTTCAGTCTAGTTGTGGAGGATGTTGCTTCACTGGCCCAAGTTGGCACCATCATTGTGCTCTTCCCGGGTGAGACAGATCAGTCGCCAGCTTCTGGACAGCCACTCACGGCGGCTCTTCACAGCTCACACCGGCTGCCAGCCGCTCACGCTGGCTGCTGGCCACACACGGTAGTTGATGGCAGCCCACTGCTGCAGAGGCTGCAGCCTACGCCATCGCCAGCGACGCATGGCAGCCCAGCTCCAGGTTGAGCTGTTGTTCAGCATCTTAGCTGTGGAGGGCAGTGTCACTGGCCCTCATATGTGGGATCCGAACCGGGGTCCTCTGGCGTCCCAAGCCAGCTCTTAACCAACACGCCACTCGGCCGGCCCGAGGAGCAGCCTTTTGAGGGGTCAGCAGTGAGAGGTGATGTCAGAGAGGTAGAGCCACCAGCTGAAAACCTTTTACCTCCCTACTCAGTTCCTACCGGTGCTAATACTGTACCTTCACATGCCCGAGACAGTAGTCCCAGCTTTTCTAATCACACACTCCTATAGGAAATTAAAAATCACTGGTACAGACTCACATGTATGTATTTATATTGTGTACAGTAATAAACATACCCCAAGATAGAAATAAAAAGAATGAGATAAAATAAGTATCAGTAACATTTCTAATCTTATACTCTAATGATGGACTATCTTGCATGCCTCTTGGGGAGCATGACACTGGTTTACCACTCAGGGCAGTTTTTTATGTTTGTTGGGTCTTATCTCCAGAACTGAATTGTGAATTCCATTAGACTAAAGGCTGCCCGATTCCTGAGGCTGCCTGACACAGGGCTGAACAGATAGAAGAAGTAATTACTGTCCAAGAGAGAAAGGCTCTAATTCTGGTGGACATGTAGACAGTTGAGTACGAGTGTGGAGGGTCTCCAATGGGAGACAGAGATAGGTCCTGTGGCCTTACTGTGACCTGGATGAAAGATTTCTTGTATCTGTCAGGTTTAACCAAGGAAGCAGAGTCACTGTATTATGGAAGAAGAAATTTATTATAAGGATGAGGATTTACACAATCAGGGAAATAACTAGGGTCATAAAGGTCCAAAAAGGATTAAGGATCAGAAGACAGTCACTAAGCAGCCCTGGCTAAGGTCACTACGCAGCCCAGACCGCAGTCTGGAAGCCAGGCACGTCCAGCTGCTGGACTACATCGAGTTGGGAGGCTGGTGAGGAAGTCAGCTTCTTTGAGGCTACCACCTCTGTGAGTGTGCATGAAACATCTGATAGCGGGCCTGAGGCTACTGTTGGTCAGCAGGGAGGGCAGTCAGGGAGGAGCACTGGATACACAGTAAGAAAGAGCAAGGACACACTGGAATTTACTGGCACCTCTGCATCTATCTCTCATTGCCTCCAACCTACAAAGATGTCTAGAGCATGGCGGCTTCACTTCTGCCCCCCAAAGCTCGTGTATCTTCACTTTTGCCGAACTCAAATCCAGAACCACCCAGGGAGGGCATTCTGAAAAATATAGCTTCCAGCCGAAGTTTACCATACAAGAGTCCAGCACATCCCTAAGACTTTGTTCTGCTTCTAAGCTCATGAAAAGAAACATGGTTATTGATTTGTCTTCTCAAAAACCTCAATACTAGGAAGGGAAGGGTCCTGAATGGTGAATGCAAATATTCAGTCACTGGAAAAGTGGAGCATTCCCTAAAAATTCACACTTTAAAACACAAGTCCTCACTTAACATCATTGATAGGTTCTCGGAAACTGCAACTTCAAGCAAAGTGTCATATAACAAAACCAATTTTACTACAGGCTAATTGTTTTAAACAAGTTAAGCTCCTAAGGCATATTAATGATCACAAAAAGATCACCAGATTCCTAAATAAACACCCCAAACACTTCTAATATTAAACATTGAAATAAATGTGAGCTGTACATACATTTAAGAAAGATTAATAAAAACAAGTAAGGTAATTCTTTCCCAACTTGCTTATTCCAGTTCAGGGTTGTGGGTAGCCGGAGCCTCTCCTGGCAGCTCAGAGGCATAAGATGGGAACCCACCCAGGACAGGACGCCCTTCCATTGCAGGGCACATCACACCCACACCCACACTCAGACTGGAACAGTTTAGACACACCAATTCACCTAATGTGCACATCTTTGGGATGTGGAAGGAAACGGGGTACCTGCAGAAAACTCATGCAGATGGGGGGAGGGAACATGTAAACTCCACAGACAGTGGCTCCCCTGGAGATCGAATTTTTTCCTCATCAATGTTATAATGAAATGACATTGAATGAAACGACAGTATTACAGGACCTGTTGTATGTGATTGTAAAACTGAACCTCAAACTACAATGAAACCATCAAATTTACTACCCAGTAAGGCCTTGAGCAGCTTTTTTTTTTGGCTTCTGTCTCTGATATTTCAAACTTAGATTGCTCCAATATCAAAAGCTAAAGGAACTCCTTTGAGTTTACCCTCCTCTTCCTGCATCTGCTCACTCTGTGGGGCAAGCACTGAAGAACAGGGAAATAAAGCAAATGGGCATAAGGAGGCGTGGCCAGTCTACATCCTGGATCTTTGCAATAGGCCTTTTTATCTAAACAAGCACCTATATAGCATTTATTGTATGCCAGGAATAGATTTAAGTGCTTTACAAAGAGTAACTAATTCAATCCTTATATCAGTTTTATGAGATTGGTTCTATTATTAACCCTCCTATACAAACAAAGTAAAAGGCATAGAGGTTAAGCTGCTCAAGGTCACACAGCTGGGATTCACATCATCACTAACTGTAGCTACATGTGCAAAAGGTTAAAAAATTTTTCATTAAATTCAAAAGCTGCAGAAGCGGATGAGTTTTTTTTCATTATCATTTACAAAAACTATTCAGAATATGTAGTATTAGCTATCAAAGAGCGACTTTCTTAGGGACCAGGCAGAGTCCTTTATAGGTAGTCTCATTTCAGTGCTCACTACTGCCCTGTGAGAGAGGTACTACCAGTCCACTTTGCAGATGGAGAAATAGGAGTGATTTGTGCAAGAGCACACAGCTAGTTGATAGGAGATCCAGGATTCAAAACTGACTTCAAAGATGGTATTTAGCCCAGACACTAAGAGGAGGGTAATGCCCACTATTGGAAAGAGTGAATGCAGAGTCCAAACCATGCCAGTCAGTCTGGCTCATGGTGACTAGAAGTTAAATCAGGCTGCCAAGCCAGAGTTCTCATGAGTGTGATGTGACTGGGGGTCGAAGAATCACCTGGGGCTCTTTGGTGAACCCGTCCTTTCTGGAGGTGATCACTTCTGGGGCCTGGGGCATGACCCCCATGTTTATTCTCTTTCTCTTAGTTCCATTATTAGTCTGTCCCTTTTTTTTTTAAGATTTTTATTGGGGAATTGGGGGAAGGGGAATAGACAAGTTGCTGTCCTTTTGTTCTTCAGTCTAATTGTGGAGGACATTGCTTCACTAGCCCAAGTTTGCACCATCATTGGGCTCTTACTGGGCGAGGCAGATCAGTTGCCGGCTTCTGGACGGCCGCTCACGGCGGCTTGCTGGCCGCTCACGCTGGCTGCTGGCTACACACGGTAGCCCATGGCAACCCACTGCAGCAGGGGCTGCAGCCTACACTGTTGCCGGTGACTCACAGCAGCCCAGCTCCAGGTTGAGCTGTTGTTCAGCATCTTAGCTGTAGAGGGCAGTGTCACTGGCCCTCATATGTGGGATCTGAACCGGGGTCCTCTGGCGTCCCAAGCCAGCTCTTAACCAATGCGCCACTCGGCTGGCCCAGTCTGTCCCTTCTTAGTTTCTGCCTTCCCTTAGGTTTTCTCTTCCCTGGATCTCTGAGGGGCAAGGGACAGAGGTACAAGACTTTGCCTCTTCCTTCCCTTCTCTAAACATAGAAATCCTTTTGTGGGTTTTGCCTCCCTTTGTAACTATATGGCACATTATAACATTACAAGAACTTTTAACACCTTGCACTTCTGGTCCTTCATGAAATGTAAGTGGAACTCAGCTTCATCATTCCTTTGTCTTTTGCTGGTTTACCTTTGAGTTTTTCAGGGATCCAGAGTCCTCCAATTGCCACCCCCTCCAGAAGGAAGCCCTGCTCCTTATTTTCCATATTTTTCTTTGCACATTTCAGAGCGGACATTTTTTTGTCGAGTGTTTTCTTCTCTTTAATTGGGTTTTTATTTGGAGAGTTTCTGTTTTAAAAATTAAATATGGTTTTGGATAATAAAGAAATGTTTACCCTTGGACCTATTCTACACATTTTATGTAATAATTTCCAGCCATTGGTCTTTTACCTCTAAAATAATATTTCTCCTATTTTCCTACTCCTACAGGTAGAAGTTCCTTCTGCCTTCTCTCTCCCATCTCCAGCTGCCAGTTTTGACTTCTGGCCAACCCCAGAACATAGAGTAATTCCAGTTCACCTGGTAGCATCATGCCCTCAGCATAGGAACACTGCGGAAATTAGTCTGACACTCATGTTCTTCCGGCTCAAATGGCTATGGATGTGGTTTTCTTTTGTTGTTTTTATTTGTTTGTTTTTATTATACTTTATTGGGGAACAGTGTGTTTTTCCCAGGACTCATCAGCTTCAAGTCAAGTTGCTGTCCTTCAATCTTAGTTGTGGACGGTGCAGCTCAGCTCCAAGTCCACTTGCCGTTTTCAATCTAAGCGCAACCCACCATCCCATGAGGGAGTCAAACCAGCAACCTTGTTGTTAAGAGCACGCGCTCTAACCAACTAAGCCATCTGGCCAGCCTATGGATGTTTTCTGATAAGAAAGAATCCATTCTGCATTCAAAATGTGAAGCTAGGGCCGGGCAAGTGGCGCGTTGGTTAAGAATTGGCTTGGGACGCCAGCGCTGAGCAGCAGAGCCCCGGTTTAGATCCCACACGAGGGCCAGTGATGCTGAGCCCTCTACAGCTAAGATGGTGAACAACAGCTCGGCCTGGAGCTGGGCTGCCATGAGGTGCCGGCGACAGCGTAGGCTGCCGTGAAGCTGTGTGGGTTGCCATAAGCTACCGTGAGTGGCTGGCAGCTGGCCGTCCAGAGGCCAGTGACTGATCTGCCTCACCTGGGAAGAGCACAATGATCATAATACCAACATGGGCCAGTGAAGCGACGTCCTCCACAACTAGACTGAAGAACAAAAGGACAGCAACTTGTCTGTTCCCCTTCCCCAATTCCCCAATAAAATCTTAAAAAAAAAAAAGTGAAGCTAGTGTGTGTTCTTTACAAGGTGAGCAAGTGAAAATCTTTTGTATGAGTTATTCACTAGGAACACACTCATTCTGATCAGCATCTATCTCTCATTAATTTATTTTCCAGCCATTCCAGACATTTCCAGTCTGGGCCATTTATTATTTTCTAGACACTGTGCTAAGATACTAGGGTTATAAAACAAATGACACTGTCCTTTAAGCACAAAACTTCTAATTCTATTCCTGAAATTTTTACTAATGATTCATCTGACTTTGGGGAGTCACTAGTGGATTTCAGTTGCCCCATTGTAAACTGAGGGGCTTGTATTAAGTGATGTCATAATTTTAAAGCCTCTAAAATCAAAGGACACAGGAGCTTTGACTTCTTGTCTTAATTCAGTCATTAAATTGCTCAGTGCCTTTGAACACAGTGTTTAGTCTCTGGATCTTAGGCTCCTCCTCTATAAAAAAATAAGAGGTACTAGAGCAGGTTTGAAAAGTGTGTTGCAAGGAACTTTGTTAACAGGCCTTTCTAGGAAAAAAAGGGTTCTGTGTTCAAGGCCTAGGAAATGCTGGAGTCAGCAGCTTCTTTACTTCAGAACTCCTCAGAAACTACTATACCAATTTTGCTTCATGACTCTCCAAGCAGGAGATAACAGAAGTTTCTGAAACTTACTTGACAATGGAATCTTTCTCCAGAAGCATCATTATAGTACTAATAAACTGTCCTTCAGAATACATTTGGGAAACGTCTTACTGCATGCCTTCTAAGGCCCTTTATTCCAGCAATCCTCTCTATCCTTGGATCAATTTCATGTTATAGATACCTAATAGTTTATGTTCTAATACAGATATGCTGTGTGCATATTGCTATGTTTCCTTTTTCTCTTTAAGTTATGCTTTTGATTCTCTTGGTGCACAGGCTATAATCTCATCAACCCTGAATACATGGCCTGCAAAATCATGCATCTCATTAGCACTTTGATCTGTAGTGTCCAGAACAAGTGCACAGTATGTAGGGAAACATTCCAAAGAGTAGCACAGAGGATGTTCCTTGGGGAAAAGGATGAGATAAATGAACATGAGAAATAATAGCCTTTATAGGACAGATTTCCATAAAATCTCAAAAAAAAAAAGTGACATTTTGATGACTAAATAACATAGTCTTTCCTATCACAGGACTACTGTTCCTAACCAAGACTGTTAGGATTCAGAGTAACAGAGCTGAGTGGCTCCATGCAAAAGTCTGTGTTCAACATCTGTCATGCTGGAGATCATTAATGTTCAATTGCATCCTATTGTCTTCACATTACTCAACTTCATTTCATTGTCATTACTTCAGCTGGGGATTAATCAACTATTTATGGGAAGACTGGACTTGGAGTCACTGCAGTCACAGTGGGGTTTCAGTCTGAGGCAGTGGTGGGGGAAGCAAGTCACAAAGACCCCTGATTTGTGAAAGTTTATTGGTAATGTAACTAAAAATATCTGAGAATAATGTTAATATAACCCATATTTCAAAAAGAGCATACTTCGTCTTCCTGAAGAATCCAGAAATAATTCTGGCTTGAATCTATTTGGAGCTGGTTTCTTTGCCAGTTTACTCTTCCTTAAGAGCTATAATAGGAAGAAGCTATGATGAGAGAATCATACTAATGGGCTCTCTGTATAAATCAGCTCATCATTATCAATAGTGGAAATCATGCTTCATTATTGTTCCTGAGGACAGTTGACACAACTGAAACATCTAAGTAGTATGAAATATTTACAGCTTTATGAGGTTGGGGGAAAAAACTTTCCATTAGGAGTTATTTTTAAAAACCTCACAAATTACTTAGATGTTCCTATTTTGCACATGTATGTGCCTTATGATTAGTTTTATTAGACTTAAACGTCAAATTAAATAATTAAGTGATTATCATCTCATATATGTCCCCAAAACATTTATGAACCTGGGTCAGGGTAAATGGAGTATAAATTCTGAAATAATTTGCCTAAGTATCCGAACTCATGGAATCCAGTTATTTAATTCGAATATAAATTTTTTGATATACCATTCATATCTTTTAATATGTTTTAATAAATTATTCTGCAGAAAACAGCTAAATTATTTGCACACTAAAATTCCAGGTCTGCAATATTAGGACCTGCTAATTTGCCCCAACTTATTTAACAGCTAAAATTAAAATGTCAGCTTATTGGATCAGCATTATCCAAAACTGTCACACATCTTGACAAAGCAAAATGTCTTTTTACTAAACTGATGTATTTCGTAATTCCAAGACCAAAAAATGATTTCTAATAAATTCAAAACCTCGGTTAAGTTTTTGATATGCAAGCTGCCCGTTGATATGGCAAAAGATAGATCAAGTTCTCCCTCCACCCCCACCTTGTTATTCTTTTGGGGACAGTCAGGCCACTCCAGATGGTGTGTTACTGTTGGACATAGCTTTGGAGAAACTTCAACAGACGAAGGCTGTAATGTCAGGATTTTGCTGTGCGTCGTCCCCCTTCCCCCCTGCAGTTCCCAGGGTAGGAAGGTGCTGAGATGGAAGCCGAGGGACGCCCGCCCACCTGCCACCACCTGTTCCCTCCTTCAGCCCTCTACTATAAATTCTCCTCCCTCAAAGATTTATCCAGCATTCTCCGACAGCTACTGCGGAAAAAGCGCTCCGTCCCTATCCGAGCTTCGGGAAAGAGTTCACCTTCCTGAAAAGAAGTCCCAGGCTTTCCCAGAGGACTTCAACCAGCCACACTAAATTCTGCCGCAAGTAGGTTCCTTTCTCTATTTCAACTTCACGTTGGGAAAATGACTTTCTCTCCAGCATCTCAATCTCCCCTCAATTTGGGCAAGTGAAGAGACATCAATCTGATTATCCAGTAGGACGGACAGAGGGCGGCGGCCCGCACTTGCCACTGTAAACTTTGATTCCACGCGAGTTGCTGTGTGTATAACTTACTCGCTAAGAAGAGCCACGCTGGGGAGGTGCTCGACAGACCGGCACACACGCAGGTCCCGAGCCCGCGAGTGAACTCCACGCCTCCCTCCTTCCGGCGGGAGATGAAGTCCTGCAAGCCCGGCAACCCCGCCGCCGCCGCGCGCGCCGCGCCCCCATGCGCGGGCGGCGCCGAGTGCGCGGGCACGTGCGCCGGGGCCGGGCGGCTGGAGAGCGCGGCGCGCAGGCGCCTGGCGGCCAACGCGCGCGAGCGCCGGCGCATGCAGGGTCTCAACACCGCCTTCGACCGCTTGCGCAGGGTGGTGCCTCAGTGGGGCCAGGATAAAAAGCTGTCCAAGTATGAGACCCTGCAGATGGCGCTGAGCTACATCATGGCACTGACTCGCATCCTGGCCGAGGCTGAGCGATTTGGCTCAGAGCGGGACTGGGTCAATCTCCACTGTGAGCACTTCGGCCGCGACCACTACCTCCCGTTTGCGGGAGCGAAGCTGCCGGGCGAGAGCGAGCCCTACGGCCAGAGGCTCTTCGGCTTCCAGCCCGAGCCCTTCCAGATGGCCAGTTAGGGCGCGCGACCTCGCGGGGGTGATGCCCAGTGATGGAGCTCGGGAGCCGCAACCTTTTCCCCAGTTGCTGCAGGGGCTTTCGGTGGTTTAAGATGCATTCTTAGAATAAAATTAGCAGACTTCCAGGTTACTTGTATGCGCATCGCCAGTTCTATGGACACAATGATTTTATTGCCTTTCGTTTTCCCTTATCAGTATTGTGTAGATTTCATTGATGGATCTTGTGGATGGTTTTGATTGCTGTGAAAATAATGCTCCCCTCTCCCTTTTCTGGACTACTTTGAGGGAAAACAATCTTAAGAAAAAAATAGAATTGAAATATATTGCAGTTTTAGTCCTCAGAGAAATAATCACATCCTTAAACTTTGTAAGTTTGTCCTGTTCTGGTGAAGTTACAATATCCGCTACTTGTACATGCTTAAAACAGAGCTACCTTCCTGTGGTATAAATGCATTTATGCTTAGTGCATCGTGTGTGCATGCATGTAGTCAGACTTTTTTTTGGTAGAGTACATGGGCGTGAATGCGCTGTATTTTTAAAAACTATACATTATTAAAATAGAGATTTTATAAAATATAAATAAAAACATGGGTTTGTTTTTCATGCCAGATGTCCAGCTAGTTCCTGATGGCACTAACAGCCTATTTGGGGATGATGACATTGAGTGCTTCCCTGAGCAGAGATGTGGAATGTTTAGATCTAATCAGACCAATGGCAAATGTGTTGCTTTGTAATGCTTCCTCAAAAAAGACAAGCTGATGAGAGTACGAGTAATTAATTGGAAAATTTTCTCTGTCAACTTGGAAATATAGATGTATTTTTCATGTTTTTAATGATTATTAATTGAAATAATATTTAACTTTTAAGTAACTAGATATATAGTCTCAATATTTTATTTTCCTTATTAAGCCAGTTACTATTAATTCCTTAGAAGAACTATATATATATAGTTCCTATATTTGTTCATATATATATATATATATATATATGAACTAACCCTGAGAGAAATTAAAAAAAATGTTGC
Organism: Hipposideros armiger; assembly: GCF_001890085.2. Taxonomy (NCBI): domain Eukaryota; kingdom Metazoa; phylum Chordata; class Mammalia; order Chiroptera; family Hipposideridae; genus Hipposideros; species Hipposideros armiger. Next base: position 1,258,222 of record NW_017731365.1, on the reverse strand, counting down.
TTTTTGAAATGATTTCCTTTTAATAAGCACAAACTGAGTAATAAGAGTTTCACTACCATGAAGGCTGATCAAGATGGGAGCAAAATAATGCATGTGGCATTTGTTTGGATTACTTTTATAAATTTGCTTAAGCATTGGATAAATAAACCAAACCCTTAATGTAAGGAGTGACTTTGTGGTCAACAGCACTGCATGCATTTGGGAAAATGTCTTGCTAATAATTAGAAAAAGTAGGACTCTAAGTTATCTTCGCATTTTGATTTTGTCACAAATCAACAAAAAACAACGACATTCCCCCAAACTAATTTTTTATAAATTCCAACACCAAACATCAGATACAACCATCTACTTACAACTTAACTACAGAGAGTCTCCATGAACATTTTTATTTTCTTAGTTATCCATAATTATCACAGTCCATTTGGTTTGCAACAAATGTGTCTTCCTTAGCCTATAAATTTAAACTTACAAAGTCACAAAGCGTATCTAGGAATCCAGTGAGAGATTAATGCTGAATTTTCCTTCTGATATCTGTTAAGAAGAAAACTAAGAAGGACTGAGGACTTTGCTTCCCCACTGCAAATCAGAGAGCAAAATGTTTAACCTCTTGACCTCACCAGCTCTTAAAAGACTCTAGTCTAGCAGGCAACACAGTTTTAGAAGTGATGGTGCCAGGACCTCTTTCTGGTCACACTCCACTCGGCAGGGTGCACTTGGGCTCATGGTAAGGCTTAGGGCATCTGCCTGCCTCACTATTTGGGCACAATAGTCTAATTATTTAGACTTAAAAGACTTCATTAATAACCCCAGTAAAATTTGAGAATGAATAAAATCAGTGCTAGAAACAAAAACAAAAATGTGTTAATCAGAGGTCTCAAAAAAGATCGTTAGTCCTTTTTCAGGTAGGGTTCACATCCCTTTGTCTGGACTGTTAAATACCTTGTAAAAGAGAACTGTACCTTTCATTTTCTCTCTACAGCTTTTAGTACAGAGGTTTATACAGAATAAACAATAAATATTTCTTTTATGGTTATTAACTAGTTTCTTAATGAAAGTGAACAATTTAATTAAAATGATGGGATTCTAATCCCATACCTCTCCTTCTCCATCCCCACTCCCCCAAAAGAATGGGAATCTGTTTGTTAAATGTTATGCCTTTAGCTGCCTGTTTCTGTGTTTTGAAAATCTCTGGAAGCAATTAACAATTCCCTAAGCTTTCTACCTGACTTGATGTATGGACTTTTTTTTCCTGGAAGATACTACCAAGAAATGTAAATGAGTCTCAGTGATCAAATCCAATCTTTGATAAAACTCCTCAAACTGTATGTTGGGAAATCCATCATGGTTTATGGATTAGGAGCTTTTATAAAGCAAATGTAAAATTTTTTTTGAAGTTAAGATATACATAATAGATTTTAGATTACCAAGCAGCCTAAAAGTTGCTATGGTATTCTATACTGATCACCTTTGAAAATCCGTGTTCTAGTTTGAGAACAGGACATATTGAAGTCATATATATATATATATATATATATATATATATATATATATATATGTATTTTCTACTGAAGCCCCCTTTCTTCAATAAATCAAAAAATATTTTCAAGTACCTACTCGTCCCCAGACTCTCTCAACACCATCCTTGTCCTTGGGTAGGCAGCAGAGAAGATACACACATGTATTAATCAATAAGGTGTCCTAAACAGAGTATAGCTGAATGCTTCAACAGTGTAGTACCAATAATATGTGTCCTAGGAGCTCCTAAGAGGGGCATTTAATAATAAGAGAAGACTCTCCCTGGGCAGGGTTTCAGTTGGACTAGTTACTGTATGTGGGCTCTCCCTAGGTGCTAGCTGGAGGTTGAAGCCCCAAACCCCAGGGTTGGAAACCTTAAAAAACCGTGTGCAAATGAACAGGGCTATCAAGATGGGAAAAGCCATGTAAGCCTGTGGCTCTCAACTCTGTATGCTCATTAGAATCACACTTAGGGAAACAAATATGAAGCCTGGGATCCCAGCTCAAGAACTAATTTAATTGTTCTGTGGTGAGGCCTGGGCATAGATATTTTTTAAGTGCTCCCCAGGTGACTCTAACAGGCTTTCAGAGTTGAGAATCACTTAATTAAACAATATCTACTATGACACCATTGACCTCATTACCCAAACTGATTATATTGACTTCCCATTCTTTGTGTTTGCAAATGTGAAGAAAGATTAGGCTATCTCTCTGAACATCCAGTGGGGCCAGTTTCTTAGTTAAAATTTCCTAGTTATACTATAAAAATATAAAATATTTGCTAGATATGAGCTGGATAGAGTGTGTTTGGGTTGTGGTTAATAGAGCTGCAGGATTCAATGATTAAGGCTCAGTTCACTTAAATTACACCATCTTATAATAAAAGTGAAGTGCTATTTTGGGACTGAATTTGGCTAGACTCTGCTGCCTGCTTAGGTGTCACTAAAGATTACTCTTTTTGCTACTTAGGGGTGAAAGAAATTTCAAAGTGCATATAAGACCATAAATATATGACCTATCTTCTTAGATGTATACCTACCCATTCCCCTCTCTAGTCATGAATGTACTAGAGGGTACAAGCTTTCACAATTGTTTTTATTGAATTAACACAGGACATTTGGTTTGCTATTTCAAACTGGTAATGTATCCAAAAAAATACCTGAGCTGAAAGCAAACCACTGAGAACAAGAACCTACCCATCTCACATACAAAGTCTGGGACCAAAAAACAAAACAAAACAAACCCAATAATTACACTGAGAATAAATAAAATTTTATTTAATGAATAAAGAAACAGTCCATCACATTCTTTAAATTGCTTTTTAAAACATCCAGTTTGAATTAAATACTGGTTTTAAATTCTTATTTTCCTTCTAATTGCAAAATTTCCAAACAAAACACAACCCTCAACAAATTTTTAAGAAATCACGACTAGGAAACAGCAACGGGTGTCATGGAGATAACGTGGTCTACCAAAATACAGTACCATATACCTTCTGAAGAAAGACACAGTTTATGCTCACAAACATTTTGGCTTAAGCGATCATTTCCACAGAATACCTAACATGCACAATGCAGAGGAACAGGAATAAAAGCCAAGATCCATTCATTGTTTTCTAGTAACAGAGGCAAAATATACAGTTTATGTAATTCACACGTCTCAAAATGGCTACTATAATGGTTTTTCCATTAGGATTTCAATAACCAAAAAAGTACTTTAGAAAAATACTTGACTCAAGCTTCCTAAGATGGAAGCATACCATGTGCGTGAGTTTCCTGGGGCCTGGTGTGTTTTCAAGTGGAAAGAACTCATGCAGGAAGAGAAAGAAAAAATTAAGTAAGAGGTGTCACTTGATTCTGATTGAATTAGGTTAGCTATAGGTGCTCCACACTCCTTTCTTGAAGTGTGGTGGGGTATGCATGTGTGTGTGTCTGTATACATTCCTGTGGGCACAAGTACATCATTTGTTCAGTCCTCATGGCTGAAATGAATCATTGGGGTTAAATTCAGACTTGATGTATCTGAGCATGCAAAAACAGAGACCAAAGGATATACTCATTTTTGTGGGTCCGTATGTATTTGTTATCCTAAAGTTGATTCATTTCACCATAAGGCCATTGACAAGCTCGCATGGAACATTTCTGCATTTGGGCCTGGAACTATACAATGGAGTTGTCCTGAACTGATTAAGCCAGACTGGAATATAGGAACTTCTTTGCTATTTCTCTGTGCACTGCTGAGTCATTATTTTCACTAGCTTCAACCATAGCCACAGAATCTGAGTCCCCTTAGATTATGCTGCCTTTGCCAAAATAAATTTACCTGGAATCTGCCTGCAGAAAGCAGATAGAATATTTCTTGAACTCATTTATTTTTCTCCAGCTTTTTTTATTTTTATTTTTTAACTGCATATCATCTTGGAAGAAGATTCCACCACTATGTACTACCCTTCCAAAGAAAAACAAAATAAGGAAGGCAGAAAAGAAATGTGAACTTTTAAAACAAATGAACTATTTGCTTTGGAAAAAAAAAAAAAACCAAAACCATTTTCCTTGGAATAAAAAAAACAAAACCTGTGACCACATTTTTTAGGGTCTCTAAAGTGAACTCTTTGTAAATATTTATTTATTTATCCTATCCTCCACTCTGGGAAAGGCTCAAGTATTTTGCTTATTTTACAGATAAAGAAACAGAATCTCCAGAGTTATAAAAAAATTAGAGAATGTGTCTGAAATTCACCTGAATTATTAAAATCCCCCTTATTTCTAGGGATGCACCTAAAAATTCCTGGAAATAAGGAGCTCTCCTAAATGTTATTAAATATTTTATAGATTTTTTATTGACACGCAGGTAATGAAGGGAAAAGGGCCAGTCAAGAAACTTAATGCTAAAGATTGGAAAAGTAAGTGAAAATTAATCAGAAAAGAGGATAAGGTATCTCTAAAATAAAAATACTGAAAAAATAAAAATTTTAACAACCAATGCTTGTTAAACAATACAGTTGCATTCAAATTATCTCATTGGAATTATTTCAGGATTTTAACTCTCCTTAAAATACACAGTAAAACCATTTATACTGTGTATACATACACATTTAGTAATCTTTTGGTAGTGACCAGTATAGTCAATGCTAGTTTATAGTTCACTGGATTCTTGCACCACCAACTGTGGGGAAATTACAAGGATCTGCCTCTAGTTTGTAGATAACTCATTGGATCTATATAGAAACATCAGATTCTTTGCAATTTGGAACACCAAGCAATGCACTCTTACCATAATTCATGTTTTTTATAGGTATTAGAACATCTCTTATTGTATCTCCAAGTATAGTTTAGATTGTAATTTTCAATCTAAACTGGTCAGGACCCTCCTCCCCATCTGTCCCATTTGTAAGTCTCACTTTTTAAAGTGTCTCTGTTTTCAGTTAGGAGGCAGAATGAATTTTAATCTTAGAGAGTTAAAGAACCTCCTGTGAGAAGTCTACTGAATCCACTGGATATTTTAGGAAGTCTAAAACCCAGTTATCTTTTGGTTGCTCTAGAGGAATTTAACCAGGTTATAATTCATGTAGAATTTATACAATTATAAGGAAAATTTAAAAAAATCATTTTAAAGTCTCAAATATATTTGTATATTAAAATATCAGTTCCATTGTCATCAAAAAATAATCTTTAAACCTGGAAATTAGAATTGTTTTCCGCATTTTAAGAAAAATGTACATTTATTTCAGCCTTAAAATATTTTCAAATAATGTTAAAATATTTTAATTTTTATTATTAAGGAAACATTTTCTATTTGCTAATATGTTAAAATCTTTTGGCAAATTAGTGTTTATATGCATCTACTGTACAGACATTTTCTTTATGCTTACTCTTAGCATTTATGGCACAATTTTCAAAGGATTGAAAAGTGTGTTCTTTCTCTATTTCTTGCAATTTCAAGGCTATTGCTCTTTGCAGTTTGAAGTAGCTATTATTTACATATTAACAAAAGGCAGCCTGTTTAAGGTTCTATCATACCAAGTTTGCTAATATATAATTAGACAGAAATAAGAAGCAAACATTTTTAACAAATATGCATTTTTTTTGCACTGCACAGATTTTTAAAAACATGGTATTAGCAACTTTTTTTAGCATATTGATGACCACTGCACTGTCAAGTTTAGAAGATGCTTGGCATTCTTTAAGCAATGCTTTAGAAATTAACTTTCTAAAATATTGATCCACTTAAAACAAGAATAGGCAAATTAGTGATGAAAAGGACTTCAACAAACTCTATTGCAATCTAAGTGACTTCATCTTACTGGTAAGGCACATTGATTTTCCACTCAACCATCAGCAGAAATACTTTGAGGCCAGGTTACCCGAGGACCTTGTGAGAGACTTTGAATCAAGGTCATTATGAGTAAATTTGCCTTATCTTTACAACCAACTTATACATAGCCCATAAACAGACTCAGGCCAAGATCTTAGCTCGGAAGGTACTTTGGGAGTGTGTGGGGAGGAGGAGGACAGGAGGACACTGTGGTCAACCAGGACAATTTGGGTGTCTGAACCAGTCATTTTTCTAGACCTCCTCTCACAGCCTGATTTTTTTTTTTTTTACTTTGTCAGCAACTCTATCCATTAGAAGTTGATGGGAATAAGAAAGCAACTGCTTTTAAAAATGCAGCACCTCTGTGAAGTTAAAAGACTCTCATTCAGAATTTGTTCTATTGGATTGCTTTCTTCTGATGATCAAGCCAAGATGCATGGAACTGTAGTTAGGTCATTTTGGAACATGAAGCATGCTGGCAGGCCATGGGGAAAGGGGAGGAGGGGATGGGTTTACGGCAGAGAGATTATAGAACATGGGGCACTGGGCATCTGGGGAGAAAAACACAGAATAGGGATCAATACAGAAAGGACCATAGACATTCTTTACCTTTGACACATCATAGACACAAAAAAGGAGGAGGAAGAAGTCTCTCTTCTCCTTTTATTGGCAGCTTTGCCTGGATCTCTATTGTTGGGATCATTACCCAATCAGGTGTAATAGACATTGTAACCCAGTCATGAGTTAAATGGGCTTTACTGAGTTCACTTGGTAATCTAGCATTGGGTGGTATGTGTGTAAGAAAATACATTCTGAGTTTTAAATAACCAATTTACAAGTGAACATTTGGAAGGCAACCCATTTATCATTTAAGGATTATCCAAATTAACCTGTCCCTACAAAAGTTATTTTTTTACTCTGTTGGGAATTGTTCTCCATGGTATGTGTTATTCAGAGCTCTAGCTATACCCACTGCTAGTCTCTTGACAATTTAATTTCTCATTGGATGCCCACAAAAGTTAAGTGAGGAATAAAAAGAGAAAGATGCATTGAAACCAGTTCCACTATTTGGCAATTCTGATTAAAACCTTACTTTTGGAAAGGCACTATGTTTCAAAAGGCAGTTTGGTTTTAATGGCTGATTTCTTTTCTTCACTTTCCCTCTGATCCCCATGTTCATGACTAACTAAGTTATAAAAAGCCCTTCAGTTCTTTGGAAAGAAGGTGCTTATGGGATCAGTATGGCTTTTTGAAACAAAGAGCCAGATAAATTGCACCAACTCTGCCTCTTTCCCTGGTCCATTTTTGCACGTTTTTGAACTTCCTCTGGGGGGGCGGGGGTTGTGAATGCTACATGTCTAATGAACTTGGAGCAAAATAGCAGGGTCTAATGAGGCCAAAGTGAGTGTCTACTTTTACTTTCCAGGCATGCATTGCATAGGCAACAGGGGGAGTATGTTCTTCACCAATGCCAACACTACAGGTTTATGCCATTTGCATCCCTTTGGACCTTTCCAGGTAAGTTCTGAAATGACGCTATTCAACCTTGGCTTCTCATTGGAATCACCTGGGAAGTTTTAAAAAATACTGATGGCTAGGCCACAACCCCAGAGCTTACGACTTCCTAATCTGGGGTTGTGGCCTGGGCATCGGGATTTTTAAAAGCTCCCCAGGAGATTCTAATGTGCAGCCAAGGTTAAGAACCACTGCTGTAAGCTCAGTTTACTTTGTATAGAAACCTATTGACTTACATAGAATTTTAAAGTTTAATTTAGGTCAATAAATATTTATTGAGTGCCTACTTTTATAAGGTACATGGCAAACTTTTGACACAGTCCATACCAACAGGTAGCTAAAATCTAGTGTAGGCAAAACTGGGCTAGTGCAAGGAAAGGGGGCAGGCAAGCATATAGAGGCTCTGTTTAATAAAAAATACTATACAAAGTCCCCTTCTCTTCTTCCAGACTCAAAAAATTTGCTATAAGTTTTCAAAGAAAGCAGAATTGTATTTGGTTGCTGTCTGGGGGATCAGAAAATATTTCACAGAGGCAGTGGCATTTGAGATGGGGTTTCAGGAACAGGTAAGATTTCCATAGGTGTAGACTAAGGACAGAGGCTTCTAAGTAGAGGCAAAAGGGAGGCATGTGGCTAGAAAAAGCAGGGACCTGTGTTAAGTTTGTGCCATATTTGGTGTGTTTTCCGTGTAACGGGTGAAAAGCTTTGGGATCATATTGGAGTAAGCCTTGAATACCACAGGGCAGAACAGCTGGCACCTGAGTTGGCTCCAGGAAGCCACTAGGGTTTGGGAGGGGGAGGATAATATGAGTGGAGCAGTACTTCAAGAAGAATGAGCTGATGCTCAGATCTGGGCTGGATCTGAGTGGGGAGAAATAGCACGGCTGGAGGCAGAAAGGCCACTTAGAAGTCAGAAGTATTGAAGGAAGTTAATAAAGTAATAAATGTCTGACTTGGGGAACTGCAGGGGATGGGAAAGAAGGACTGAATGTAAAAAAAAGAAAAATTAACAGTGTTAGAATTAGCAGGATTTATCAGTTGATTGGATAGAGGAAGCAAAAAATGACTTGGATACTTTTTATTTGGATTACTAGCAATGTGATGGTACCATTAATAAAAATGATTAAACTAGGTTGAAAATCATGTATGAAAGGGAAGATGATGAGTCTGATTTTGGATATGCTGAATCCAAACGTATCCAGCAGAACTCAAATTTCTTACATAAGTATTCCTCATTGTAATTAAATTGGAATAGAATTCTCAAAGCAGGGCACTGATTTGTTCAACTAAGTGGTTCTCAACAAAGGGTATTCTGCCTCCCAGAGAACATATGGCAATGTCTGCAGACATTTTGGGTGGCCACAACCCCTGCAGGGGCTGGGGTTGCTACTGATATCTAGTGGGTAGAAGTCAGAGATGCTGCTAAGCGTCCTCAATGAACAGGACAGTCCCCTGCAACGAAGAATTATCCAGCCTAAAATGTCAATAATGCTGAAGTTGAGAAACCCTGCTTTAACATACATAATCCACTAACTCAAATTTCAGGAAGTTTTAGGCTTTTATACTTTAGGTTAGACAGCACCATCTGGTGGCCAAATATAATATTTATCCTAGTTCTCTGTTGAACACTAAAAGGCAACAGATAAAAAATATTCAGGAAGCTAAGACATACAGAGATGAAGAATATCTTGTCGTGGGAGAACCGTCTAGGGTTTACAGAAAGAAATGTGTTGGGGAAGTCGTGTGTACAACTGTGAAGGAGCAATCTTAGAGTTAGAAGTTTCTCTCTCTCTTTTTTTAATAAGAGATTTCATAATAGAAGCCAGTATGGAAACAGAAGATTTTACAGGGTGTATACTGGATGAAATGCATTCTATTTCATTATAGTTGCCTATATTTTTAGTACTGTTCCTGCGTAGGAAAAAGGGAACACAATTTAATAATTCTGCTGAATAATTGACTGAAACCTTTATTTAAGGATGTAACCTATGGTATTTTATTTCATTAAGAAATAAAGACTGGGGAGGTGACCAGTTAGCTCAGTTGGTTAGAGTACAGTGCTCATAACACCAAGGTTGCCGGTTTGATCCCTGCATGGGCCACTGAGCTGCGCCCTCCACAGCTAGACTGAAACAACTACTTGACTTGATCCTGAAAAAAAAACCACACTGTTCCCCAACTTAAAAAAGAAAGAAAGAAAGGAAGGAAGGAAGGCTGAAAACAAAATGATTTTAGAGTCATGAAAACATAGGATGAAGAGCACTAGAAATTTCTATTTGATAACAACTAGATATTTTGCCCCAAGAAGTAGCACTTTACATGCCTTATTTCTTACCTCCTCTACTAGGTTGAAAGCTCCCTGAGGTTAGGGACTGTGTCTTATTCACATCTTTGTATGTCTCACAAGAATAGCAACTTATATAGAGTAGACACACAAGTGATTTTTTTCAGTGAATGGATTTATTTCTATACTGAAAATCCTTGCCTTGAAGTGAAGAAAAATAAAGTTTCAAGCCTTTCTAAGCAATTACTATTTGTTCAGTTGAGTAAGAAGCCTGTTGAGTGTGCCTGGCTCAGAGAAAACCAATGACATGGGCACAAGGAATTGCTAACAGACACTTCTGATTCATGTCACTGGTAAGCCTGGAGCAAACTGTGCTGTGATGACCATCTCCAGGGCAACTTTTGGACTGGTGTGTGAATTGTAGATTTCTCTACCTAATGTAGGATTCATTCATCCAACAAATATCAATTGAATGTCTACTTTGTGCTAAGCTCCCTTCTAGGCCCTTGGGCTATCATAGGGAACTTAAGTCTAAAAATTCCTTAAGTTAAAAGGCATATTTTGAATTGATGGGTTAGAATAAAGATGCATATTCCCCTTTCCTTCTACTTTCCCAGTTAGCATAATATTTTTTATATAGAAAATGCAATTTGATTAATAATCTCAAAAGAGTTCCCGACTATTAAAGACCTCTCCCTCCACAACCACTGCTCTGCTGGGGCAAGTGAAAAACAACACTCTCCCATCATTTCCTCTCCTTGTTTGCATCTCTTACTTTCTCACTGCCTCATAGACTTCCAGGCTTTTGAGGAGATGGGAGAAGCGGGAGGGTCAGTATTTAATAGGCAGATGATGTTGATGCTCATATTTTACAAGTGGCAATTGAAGCTGGTAATTTTTAAAGTGACCTTGCAGAAGATTTCTTTTTGGTTGGTTTATTAACAATCCTTTAGTTCTAGAGTCTAGGGAATATATAAAGTCAGAAAGAAAAACCACTCACCACCGTATCCAAAAGAAAATGGTGCAGATAAGTGGGCGGGGCCCTGCTTTGGCTACAGAGTAAGTGCACTGTGCAATATTGAGTGTTTCAGTGATAATTTTTGTATCTCAAGCACATTTTGGCACTTTATGATGTGGCTCAGTACACTCAGGATAAGCAAATCGACAGTGCTTCTCCACATGTGTGAGTTGTATGGCGTGATCTCCTGATGCTAAGTAGCAGCTCACTTAATGAATCCACCGAAACTACTGCTATGGATGTAATCAATGAAAGGTGGTGGAAACCTCCCCATCTTTTTTTTTTAGCTATTATTTATTTTTTTATTTTTTCATGTGTCCAGGGCATGAACCAGGCATGGGCACAGACCAAAAGCCAAGCTGGGATGAATAAGGAGTTACTTTGTCCCTGGCTGATATGAGATACACACCACCAAACTAGGTGCCACTCTACCCAGGCCAGGGACAGCCTCCCCATCTTTTTCCTTTGTATTGTTTGATGAGTTAGTGATACCTAACGTCACTACTGCCTAACTCCTCTCAGCCCAAGCACATGGCCCCTAATTGCTCCTAGTAGGGCCTAAACATCCCTAACAAAGCAGGGGGCAGGGGAGCATGCTAGCTTTTTCCCAAAGTAGTGGATGGCAGCGGCATAACATCTTTGGTTCATCTGCATTGTCTTCTCACATTTTTGTTGGAATCTTTAAAAGGCACAGTCCTTTATCTCTCCCCCAGCTGAGACTGCACAAGTCCCCAGCTGACTTGCACAAAGCACTCCTTGCCACAGGTCCAGCAGCGTGGGGACTTACTCAAATCCAGTTGGTTGGATACCACTGGTTCTGGCTTGTCCTCCTTCCCCCTCCACAGTCCGCCCCCTTATACATCAGGCACCCAGGCGTTCTTAAAGTTCATCACTCTCCACTACATTTCGAGAAGAGCACGAATACATCATTGTGCTTTCCATGGAGGAGAAGGCCGAGAAAATGTCAAGTCCTTTACTGGTGAGAGATCCGTAGCGACTGCCACTGGGCCGGACAGACATAGGTGGTGGGATCTGCTGGTGCCACTGAGCTGTAAAATGGACCAAATAACATGTTGCAATCAAAGGAGGGCTGTCTAGCAGGTACACGGCAGGGGTGCATTCTATTGCCACTCTAACACTTTCTGTGGGATCTTGGTCAATCATTAAAATATATCTGGGTCTGGAATGCCTCATTTGTAAAAGAGAAAAATAAAATCTCTCTTCCCTGCCAGGAATAGAGAAACTGGGCTGGTGATATCTTAACCCCCTAATTCCAAAACCTATGACTCTAATCTAGTAAGATCTGAGACTATAAGAAGAAAGAGTGGGTGATTAGGATTATTTATCAAAATTAACCCCTCTACTGACCTAGCATGGGGCCTGCTAAGGGCAGTGTAGAGAGGGCTGTAGGCTCTCAAGGAAAGGCACCTCAGAAGGTGGAGGAAGAAACCTGTGGAAATAGAGGCCAAAATGGGTCCAGACTTCTGAGAAGTACCTACCCCACACTCTCATCCTCCTAATCAGCCATTACCTACCCATCACCCTAATCAGGTTCTAACAAGTTATAACAAGGAGCCTGAAAAGTAACTTATGTACAATCAACCATGGTTCAAATACAAAAGAGAATGTATCAGCGTTTCCATGTTCACCAAGCACTGTCCAAAGGAGACCCTGTTTTTAGCAGACACAATCCTTAGGCTTGAACCACGGCCTAAATGAAATATCCATCCAAACTGCCAAGTCCCCGCTGTTGTCTCTGATTTAGAAACTACCAAGCAGTCTCCTGATGAGGCTTCCAGAGATCTTGATGTGGAGAAGGGGTTCCCCAGCACTAGGTGGGGAACACTGATGCTCTGGGTCCTCAGAAGCTATGGACCCTTTTAGCATTCCCATTTACAGATCTGTCCTTTGTAGTTTTCATTATTTTGAATGAGTTTTTCAGAGTATAAATACTTCTGAGTGAATTGATAAAATCAAATTTCAGAAGCTACAAAATTGAGGACAAAACTTAAATCAATTCCGCTAAAGAGCAGGCACTCAGTAGGCCAAAGTGAACAGCTCATCAAATCTCTCCTCCAGCTCTCCACCTCTTAGCCTTTCCCTGCTCTCTCTGATATCTTAACTGGACCACTGTGACGTCTATTATTAGAAGCCCTCCTTTCGATGAGTGAGGGGAGCCTACTGTCTCCATTCCTCAGAAAGCAGGAAGTGGTGAGAGGTGGGGAGTTGTAGGCGATTGATTTTAGCCCAAGTCCTCCATCTTGTGCTTCACGCCCAGGTCCCAACTGAGGAAATAGCGCCTCCTATTGGTGTGGTGGAATCAAGACAGGAGCTAGGAAGATGTGAGCCAGGACAAACTGAACTGAAAACTTGGCCACTGAAGGGCAGGACTGGGACAAGAGTCATCAGTTTCAGGATTTATTGGTTCCGAGTTTGAGACCTATGTCCTCCTGACATGGTGAAACCCATGGTATGGTTAAGGGATTTAGCCTAGATTAAGAAACATATCACTGGCCTTTCTCTCCATCGACACTCACTGGGGAAAGTACATTAGAGTCAGCTTCCCTCAGAGTTGAATTTCTTTTCAAGCCCAAGAATAAGAGAAAATAACCAGAAAGCTAGATATTTCCTCCAAATACTAGACGTAGGGAAAATGGCAGGCCAAGGCCCTTCCTGTGTGGTACTAAAAAAAGAGGACACCTGGGGTGCACCTATGAACAGCAGGGACCTCAGGTTCTAGACAGCCACTCTTATTTGTTATTCTGGTTAATCATGTTAAACCACTAATAAATAAGAAACTTTTTAAGCTGACCTTTTTTTTTTAAAGGAGAAAATAAAAGAATTACTCTTTTAGATTAAGGACAATGTCTCTAAAATGTCAAAACTGTAAAGGAGAGGAATACATAAATACATTAATAAAGATTAATTTGTTAAATCCTTTTGAAAATTAGAAGCATGGCTCAAAGGAATGATACAGAAACCTGGGATTTGCATCCCGACTGTAGTCACTTAACCTCTCTGAGTCTCAGTTTCTTCAGTATTTAAATGAGGGTAACAACAATTACAAAAAATCTCATAGGTTTGGGAGGATCTAAGTGTAATGTTTTGTAAATTACAAGTCACTATACAAACGTAATTTGATATTGTTATTAATTAGGACAGTTCTTTATTATTAGTCTGATTGTGGGAAGGGGGCAATAAATATTTGTGAAATGAATTATCAAATGAATGAGGCCAGGGAAATTTTGCTGAGAGGAGGTATGGCTGGGACAAATGACAGCCAGTGGGGAGGGAGTTCAAGTGGGTGGCACATGGCATTAAGGAGAGGGCATGACGATGCTGGATAATCAGAAGTACAAGGTCATGTAAACTCTGAAGTAGCTGTACTTCCTGGTATTAGAGGCTCTCTTTTGGAAGAAGGTTAAGGTCATAGTAACATGTGAAAGTGTACAAAAGCCCTGAGGTGACGAGGATATGAAATGACTTAAAAAAAAAAATCCACCTCTGAAGCCCTAAAATTTAATCCAGCCAATTCATTTATGGAAACACACTACACTTATCCTTTAAAAAAGGATTTTTGGGCCGGCCGAGTGGCTCAGTTGGTTAAGAGCTTGCTCAAGAGTTTGAGCTCTGAGCAACAGCGGTTCGTTTCCCGGCCTGAGCTGAGCAGCTGCTGAGCTGCCAACAGGTGGCAGGATGGCTCAGCTTAAAAAATAAATTAAATAAATAAATAAATAAATGAATGAATAAATAAATAAAGATTTTTAAGCCTCCTATCACATACATATGTTCAAGTGATGCCAGTACACCTACCATATATATCCAACCTGGCCGTGCATGACACGATGCCGGCTTCATTCTTGGCTGACAACGTGTACCATCCAGCATCTGATTTCTTGGCTGGCTGAATGAAGAGACAGACATACCCTGTTGTGTCCTGGTGCATACTGGAGAAAAGAAAGAATATATCTGTATTATATCTGGGGACAGAAAAAGCCTTGTCAAGTTTAGGGCTTGGGGAAATTCTTGGGACCAATCCAGCAGGGCATTGCTTCCCTTTCCCCTCCCTGTCTGTAGGGGGAGGAAAAGGGGGCAAAGGTGGGAAGAAGTCACAAAAGAGCAATTAACCTAGTGAGGCTGTGACAAGGGACAACAGCAGAGGCTGAGACCTGTTGTTGCCCTCCCCACTGCTCCAACTCTCCTAGAATTGTACTCCCCACCAAGGGTATCCGCACTTGTCACAACCAAAGTCCAGAAAAAAATCTCAAACCAGTTTGGACATTTCAACAAGAACTTTATCAGGAAGCTATGGGAAAGTAGACCAAAATGAGAGCCCAAGAATTGATGAACTGTTAGCATGGAGGGGGTATTTCACAATGCAACCAACTGGGCATGTGCAGCATTTAGCTAAATACAGTTCAGGAGCAAATTAGCATGCTCTTCCTTCTGTTTCCTCTGCATCCGTGGTTCTCCACTTTGCTGCAGACTGCAATCCTGGACAATTCCATTAGAATTTCAGGCTGGGTTTAACATGTTACAATGATTTAGGCTGAAGTGTTAACTCAGAATATTCTCTGTTCTTGCTTAAGTTTTACCAGAGGAAAATCCTGACCTATATATACATAGACTTCTTAGATGCCAAAATTCTGTCAGCTACAACATCCTCAGGGACAAACACCATTGACTGTGAAGAAATAATTCTCAGTAGGCCAGTTGCCTTTGTTTGCCCCTTGTGGCATAAAACCAAAATGGCAAAGAAATAAGGTTGATTAGGAGAAATCAAGCAAGGTGCCCACTTTAAGAAACTGGTTCCTTAAAGTTACTTTAAAAACAATCATTTAGGGCCGGGCGAGTGGCATGTTGGTTAAGAGTTGGCTTGGGACGCCAGCTCTGAGGAGCAGGGCCCTGGTTCGGATCCCACATTAGGGCCAGTGATGCTGCGCCCTCTACAGCTAAGATTGTGAACAACAGCTCGACCTGGAGCTGGGCTGCCTTGAGTCACCAGCGATGGTATATACTGCAGTGGAGCTGCTGTGGGCTGCCGTAAGCTACTGTGAGTGGCTGGCAGCTGGCGTGAGCAGCCGGCAGCCAGCCTGAGCTGCTAAGAGCCGCCATGAGTGGCCGTTCAGTGGCCGGCAACTGATCTGCCTCACCCGGGAAGAGCGCAATGATAATACCAACATGGGCCAGTGAAGCAACGTCCTCCACAACCAGACTGAAGAACAAAAGGACGGCAGCTTCTCTGTTCCCCTTCCCCGATTCCCCAAAGCTGTTTCCCTCCCCCAATTCCCCAATAAAATCTTTAAAAACAAAACAAAACAAAAGAAAAACCCCCAATCATTTAGTGATGGGTAGAGAAGGAGTATAACTGCCTTAATATTTTGTTTTGCTTTATTTTTTATTTTATTTTTTTAATTAAAGTTTATTGGGATGACAATGTTTTTTGCTTTATTTTATTTTAGCTTCTAACTGTCAACGAGGATTTCTGGGCACTAATACAAATGAAGACACACAACAAAAAATATGCAGGGTCTTCATAAATTCCTCGTACATGTTTAAACTTAAAAATTAAGGTTTTAAAACTGTGGGACATCCATACAATGGACTACTGTTCACGAACAAAGAGGAATAAATTACTGACATGCACAATAACATGGACAGAACTCCAATGCATTATGCTCAGTCAAAGAAGCCAGGTTCAAAGGGCTACAGACTTATATGTGTTACTCAACAAGCCCCACTGAGCTTGGAAGGCCCTTTGAAAATGGGTGGGGCTGTACCTGATCCTCTCTCTAGTGAAAGGAATGGTCTCATTGTCCTTCTTCCAGTAGAACACAGGCGGCGGCATGCCTATCACGCGGCACTCTAGCCTCACTGGGTGGCCTTCGGGGACACCGCTGTTCTTCAGTTTCTCCAGGATCACAGGAGCTTTCTTCACCTCTTTGGCTGAACAAGAGAAGAGCCGTTCTTATTTGAATAGGAAGTACCTTGGGGTTCAGGCCTCACACTCATTACAGTTCTGGAATTTAGTAGAGTGGACACTCAAGTACCTTACCTCCCCTTCAGAACACTTCTCATGCCTCTAAGTAAAGATCACTGCCTTGATAAAAGCTCCAGGAATGATTTAAAAAGAAATGAGAAACTGTCTCTGCACATCTTATGAGAGACAATACTCAAGGATCTGGGTTGCGCATGGATGCGGGTGGTTTGCAAATGGTATGTGTGGAATGTAAGGAGTTTCTCTTATTGCTCAGTAGTAAATTTTGAGAAGCAATATATTTTATATATTGGATAGATTTTTTTTCTTTTTAACAAGGGTTTATTTTATAGACTATATATTAATTTTCCTCAACTTTTTATTTTGAAGAAGTTTATATCTACAGAATAGTTGAAAGAAGTATCCTATATTTTTTAAAAATACAGCTTATGCTTCCTAAGGAGGCTTTTTTTTTTTTTTTGGCCAGAACCGATTAAGGCAAAGATACCTCATATCTCAGGATTCTAGAGTCAATGTTTTAGCAAAATAGTGGGGAAAAAGCAGAAGCTGGCATGCAATATATCCTTGCAGAATGAGCTTGTTCTACTCTGTTGGTAAGAACAAATTATGAGCCAGAAAAAGAAAAAGATATAAGGGGGGAAACAGCTACTAGCTTAGAGAGAGGATTCGTATGCTGAAGTCACCCTGATTTCCTTTAGGGGGCCACACATGGGAGAAAGCCCAGCACTAGAATTTGTATATTCTGAAATCTAATTCTGGCTGGATTGCTGCTCTGAGGAGCTGGTACCACTCAGGTGATGATGACTTGTCCTTATTTGTAGGCATTAGAGTGTTTTGTTCACATCATCTTATAAGGAAATGGTTTATTTGTTTAGTTATCTACTCAACATTTGTTGATCACCTTTGTTCCAGGCAGAGTAAAATACTGGAGATACAGAGAACAGCAAATAAGAATTTCTGAGCTTAGAAGCTCAACAAAGTCTCTTCAGGGAAGCAAAGGAATAAACAATTACCCAGAAGGCTGTAAGTGCTTTCCTTTTCTAAGTGCTATGGAAACAGAGGATGATGTGCCTGGTGGAGCCACTGTTCCTTAGTGGTGACATTTGAATTAAGCCTTAGAAAATAAGTAGGTGGTTGGTGGGCAGAGAAGGACATTCCAGATAGAGGAACCATTGATGCAAATGCATGGAAGCTTGGAGGGTGGAGTGGTGAAGAGCTTTGTATGTTCCAGGAGTGATGAACTGTAGGGCAATAGACTTGAATTTAGTAATAGACAACTAATTAATTAATTGACTAATCGATTAACTATTACAATGCCTGCCATTTATTGCATGCATAATATGCACAACGTATCCTGTTGTGTTTTTAGCTTACTGATATGTCTTTGAAAGCAACGTACAAAATATGGCCTTTACTACAGTGAAAGAGAAACTGAGATTATACTTTGTGGGCAAAGGACTAAGGAATTCTGTCAGAGGCTCTGCATATTTGGGCAATAACTTTGGAGGGAGTTACATTTAAGGGTCGCAGCAGCAAACCTTACCTACTACAGTGAGCTCCAGACTAAAGGAATTCTGTCCAGTTTTGTTGGTAGCAACACACGTATAGGTCCCTGCGTCACGTTGAGTGAGCGGATCAATGAGTAGAGAATGGACTCCGGTCTCCCTGACCAGCATCTTGTGGGAGACATCTGGTAGCACCGGCTGGCCATTGAGCAGCCACGTCAGCTCTGGGGGCGGTAAGCCACTCACCTAATAAAAAACAGGACAGCTGAGGCAAATGACAAACTGATGACAGGCAGATGTATTTGGTGGCTGAATTCTTCACCCTTGTCTGGCATCAAATAGATAGAGAAAACACAGGGTGGTGACAGGGATATCAGGACAAGAGGGATCTGGATGAATGGCCGCCTGAATTTAAACTGTAGAGTTTTCACCCCTATTAAGGTCATGATTATAGTCTAGAGTAGAATAAATAAGAATTAAAAAGCTAAATAGATAGATAAAATAGGCTTGCAGTGTCAGTTTCAGGGATGATATAAAGCTTACATACTTCATAAGCAAGAGGTCGCCAAGAAAAGGGCAGACATTAAACCAGTTTTCTCAAACCTTGCTGTGTATTATAATTATGTGGGGGTACATTTGAAAACCCCAGTGCCCACTTACAGTATTAAATCAGAATCTCTGGGATGGGACCCAGGCATGGGTATCTTTTAGGGTTTAGGGTGGAAGAAGTAACAACCAATCCCAAATATTATTTAGGCGGCCACTGAAAGAGCAAGAATCACTGAGAGGAGTGGACTCTGTAAATGCTTAACCGCAAGCCTTTACTAATTTGCATCTAAAGTTTCCATAGCATTCATAGCAGAAGGGGTGACTTAAGTTTCACTATGTACTGAAGGATAGCCACGCTGCTCAACTGAACTTAGTTTCTGATCAAAGACTTAGAATGTAAAATAGCTACAGGTGATGGATGTTGATTAGTATGAGAAACCAGCATCTGTTTTCATCAACGGCCTTGGAGCCATCTTTTCATGACTATTTTTTTTTCACAGCAATTCACCCCAAGGATGCAGAAATCACACTGTTGGCTTTATAGTAATAAAGGCTTTCCAGGCACCACATGGAAAATGTGTGAATTATATTACCTCTTTGGTTGTCTTTTACAAACACAGAGTTAACTCAATACAATACCAGTGTAATTTTTATTAATATATAAAGACTGAAATATTTTATGAAATACTTTTGTCTGGTATTAAACACTCCAAAAGAGCATAGTAGAGCAAAAAAAAAAAAAGTGATCTCTCTCCCTTCCCCACTTCTCCTTTACCTGAAAAAAAACAACAACCTACAAAACAAATATAAACAAAAATAAGTGCAAACAAACAAACAATCCCAAAATGTGAACAGATCTGGGACCAAGGGTGGGTGCTAGAGTCTACCTTACAGTCCAGCCGACAGAGGCGCCCCTCATGAGCTACCATATCCCCAGGAGCCTGAAGGAAATGTGGTCGGAAAAAGCGTTCCTGTAGGGGCTCCTTGTCTCTTTCTTGCAACCGGGACCTTCCTCTATAACAACAAACATGTTCAGGCTTTAAATATAGAAACCAGTTTATAAATTTAAGACAGCAGGCATTTAGGCATGATGATAGGGCCTGAAGAACAGATTTGTGTGTGTGTGTGTGTGTGTGTGTGTGTGTGTGAAGGGGGAAGTAGGGTAGATAAAAGGGGTTGGTAGACCATGAACAAGTAATAAATAATAAATAATGGTGTGGAGCTGATAGAAAAAACAAAGTGGTAAGTATCTCATACACTGTAGGATTATCTTGCAAGATCTGTAATCAAATAAACAGGCTTTAGTTTCTTTCTCTTTGAAGTCACTCTGGGTTAAGTGGCTCAGCTCCCCTCGCCTTGGGTTTGACCAGTTGTTCAAAAGTTTCAAAATACACAAATAAATCACTATTCAAGCCGATCCTCAAAGGAGAGCCAAAAGAGAAGTCCTGTTTATTACCCAGAACAAGGCAGCTGCAATCCTTGTGTCTCTAAGTAATAAAATTTAACCTGACTATAAATTATGGCAGACCATTAAAGATTATCATGAACTTAAAAGTGGTTAAGGCTGACCAACAGGAACAGCTGTTCTTGAAAAAAAAAATGAAGAAGAAAGTATAGTTGCAACGGTGGTGAAATACTGTATCTGAAACATGGATCACTATTTTTGTTCCTTTGGTAAGTCAAATTTAATTCATCCATGTCAGCAACTATGGAATGCTTTGCTAAGACTTAATGGCACTGTAAGACTCAAGGCAAAGCCAGGCTCTTTCTTCTTGCTAGTTAGTAAAATCAGAGAGGAAGAAAGCCAAATGCTATATCGAGACAATTGTTATATTGGAGATAACAAACAACAAAATATTCAGTCTATATCTACATAATCATGAACAGTTTCTACTCTATTAAAGAAAAGATGGTAATGTAAAGAGTCTCATTTATATATTATATACACAGATGCTACTGATGGTTACAAATTTTGAACGATTGACAGTGTGTTGTAGGCCAGTACTTCTCAAGTTTAATGTGTTTATGAGTCACCTGGGGATCTTATTAAAATGTAATTCTGGGGCCGGCTGAGTGGCTCAGTTGGTTAAGAGCTCGCTCAAAGGTTTGAGCTCTGAGCAACAGCAGTTTGAGTCCGGCCCGAGCTGAGCTGCCACTGAGCTGCCAACAGGTGGCAAGATGGCTCAGATAAAAAAAAAAAAAGTAATTCTGATTCAGTAGGTCTGGGTTGGAGCTTGGGATTCTGCATTTGCAACAAGTTCCCAAGTGATGCTGATGCTATAGGTGGAGGACTACAATACACTTCACGTAACAATTTGTAGACCCAACACTTTGGTGCTCATTGTGGTGGGTTGGTGTTTGGGAGGGGCTAGAGAAAGGAGATTCTTATTATTTTTACCTGTGAGATTGACCAGCAGATGTTAGTCGGCTGCGAATAGGCAAACTTTGCACCATTAAGTGGCCAGAACAGCTGATTCTCCCCTAATAAACAGAAAATGAACAAGATTAAAACAAGAATTCCACATTTTTTTCAATTTATATAAATTTTTTGGACTGTAACATTATGAACCTTTTGGCTAACTATTATGAGTTTTCTTTGGGTGGGGGGGGGTAGGATAAAAATCCTTAAGTAACTGTTACTATTCCAGGGGGAGGGATTTTTAAGAATATTGTGATGACTTTCAGTTTTAAGCTGAGAAATGAACAGAGCACAAATGTAAAAAAAATTGAATTCTTGTGCACTTAATATTATCTGCAGACACATGTAGAGATCATGGCCAAGTGTTTTTAGACTTTCCTCAGTAGAGATTATCTTCAAAACTAACATTTTAATAGGAAGAGTGGGTGAGCATATAAATGATAGTTCTGTACTTCCTATTCTAATAGAAGTTGAAGATATTTATTCAGCTGTAACTTTTAGGGGAAGTTGAAGTCTTGATCTCATTCAGAAAAGGAAAGTGAAAGATTATGGCTTTGCAACGTTTATGAGGGGAAGAGGAAGAGATTATGGGTTTGAGGGATACTCACAAACCTTTGTGAAGTAAGTTGCTTATTCTCTATAAGACAAAAACAATAAATCATTCTTTGATAGAATGATTTATTGACTCTTCAAGAGAATCAATGAGTTGATAAATGCAAGATTTAGCCCAAAGTTCTGGGGCGTATACATAGCAGGCAAATAACTACAAATGTACTTTGACAAAGGCTGAAGGGTTGAGTGGCCCATCAGTGACTAACTGGTCTTTGAAATTGTGATACTGTGCTCTAGTTACACACAATCACAATGCTTCTCATTCATTTTTCTCAGCAATCCTTAGTAACTTGCACTTCTCAGGGTCTTATTCACAATGATATCAACCGCTCCTTCCTCAGAGTGCAGCACAATGCTGAACCCTGCTTCTCCACCTGGGGGTTGGCAGCCATGATGGTGTAGTTGCCATCATCATCACTGGTGGTGGATTCAATGTGCAGAGAACATGTGCCATCTCCTTCTCGCCTCATTTTGCAGTGCTCATTTCTCTTTGAAATCTGCTTCCCATCTTTGAACCAGTAAACCTGAAAGGAAAGATAATCAAGGAGAATATACATTGTTCTTACACCTTTGAAGGATAATGAAGTAGGGAGTAGGGTGAGACAAGGGTTAATTGCCATCTCTATACGTGACTCATCCCTTGTAAAGCAATTAGAAAAATTATAAAACATTAAAAACAGTATAATATGCTCCTTCACCACTACTTGTACAATGCTTAAGTAAAAAACTCTATATAATTTAGGATTGAGCTAAAGCTTTTGACTATTCTGATTATACTTCGTAATTACTTAAAAAGTCATTCTAAGAACCAGAGCGTCTTCAGAGGCAACGTAATGAAAACCAGGAGCCTAAAATTTCCCCCATTATCCTATTCCCATTATCCTATCCTATTATAAGCTCAAGACTTCTGCAGTTGCAGATCTCAGGGCCTAGAGTAGCTCATGTTGCTTGAAAGGATAATATGGTTTATTATATCAGTTAGAATAAGGCCAGGATTCATTCACTAAGTTTCTCATCTTGCTAAAATTTAAATACATATATTTTTTCATGTTAAGTTCTGCTCGTATCAAGGAGATCTCTCAAAGACAGAATGGGGATAAAGTACTGGGTACAGCTGCCCTCCTCCACATTTCCTGGTTACCTAACCATACATGATAATGCCATGCTAATGTTTTTGAAAGAAGAGTGTAGAGATCCCCTGCCGCAGCCACACCTGGTGTAAATCCTTCTCTCAGCTGACTGCCAAGAAATCTGGTGACTCATGAGATTTTTCAGCAGCCAGTGATAATGATATGACATTTTAAGCATTTACCAACCTAATAGCAATGATACAAATATAGCTCACTTTGTACAACAACGGGCACACTGTCGATATTCAACAGATGTTAAATAAAAAGAAAAATATCAATTTGGTGAGTTTGATGGCTGAGAGAATCAACAGCCCAAAACAGAGGATCATGACTAAGAAGTTTGTTTTAAATTTTGAATAAAATGCAAATTTACCCATAAGTCTGATTTATTTTTGGCCTGACTACTTAACAATCTTACTTCCAACTGTCTCTTTTTAGTCAAATTATCTGGCAGTGTTAATTTTCTGGTATTGGTTTTTTGGGTTTTTTTTTTTTAGCTGAGCCATCCTGCCACCTGTTGGCAGCTCAGCGGCAGCTCAGCTCGGGCCGTGAATCAAACTGGGGACCCTGTTTTGCTCAGAGCTCAAACTCTTGAGCAAGCTCTTAACCAACTGAGCCACTCAGCCGGCCCTCTCTGGTATTGGTTTTTATTCCCTTAGATGCTTCACTAGATTTTCATGAAAGTACTGTCTACAGTTCTGTGCCGTTTGTTGGCCAACTTCCTGGTCATTTCCTCCTACCTTTGGAATAGGTATTCCAACAATTTTGCAGGTGAATGTGACTGGAGAGCCTTCTGTGACCCGAAAATGCTTGAGTCTTTTGTCAAAGATGGGGGCAATACACTTGCCCGTGGGAATCTCATCATGTTGGATTTCATCATCTGATTCATCAACAGGGGTACGTTCCAAGCGAAATTCTATTTCATTCATCAGTCTCTGCTCAAAGCTTGAAATTTTGTACTCCTGTCAAAATGGTAAACATGTTTCAATTTCAATTTCTATGGGTGAGGAAGAAGGTGTCTATCAGTATAAACGAAAGATGCAACTTTTTAAGATTCAGGTGTTAGATTTTTATAATGGAATCCCAATAAACCAGGCATGTTCCATTTCCAGTTCCTCACCATGGAGCACTAAAGGAGATTTCAGTGTCTCTACTATAATCCCAAACTGCCTTAGTGAATCCTGATTCCTCACCTTGAGCATGGAGCCCCAGTAGAATCCTGTAGGGAATGGAATGAAGATGGAATGTAATTTCCACAACTACTATTAATGTCTATTTCAATATGTAGAACTGCCTATACGGTATTTTGGCAAAGCTCTTCTGAACTGCATTCTGATGCATGCCTGCATCACCAACTCCCTCTCTCCACTGGACATTCCCATCTGCATACTTGAGGAAAACCTGTCTTGAATAAATCTCCCTTGATTCCACATCCACCTTCATTGTATCCCTCTGCTCACTTCATACACCAAAAAAATACTTGAAACAAATTTCCACCGTTACAGGATCATTTTCTTGTCGCCTATTCTCTCGCTAACCTACTCTAGTTAGGCTTGTGTTCTCCTTTTCACTGACATTAGTATTGTCAGCATCTTCAAATTTGTCAAATCCAGTTGTTACTTATCTGTTCTTACCTTACCTGACCTCTCAGCAGTATTAGACAAAGATGGCTACTTTCTCCTTTTTGAAATATTTTCTTCTGTTGGTTTTCATGACACCATACCAGTTTTCCTTCTCTTTGTCTAGCTGCTCCTTATCAGTCTTCTTTGTTAGCTCCTAATCCTAAATAGGTGATCTCATCCAGTCTCACAGCTTCAGATACCTTCTGTGTGCTGATGGCTTCAAATCCATATCTCCAAGCCTGGTCTTTCTCTAGAACTCATCTACCCAATAATCTACTCTACATCATGGCTTGGGTTCCCAATGGGCATCTCACACTTAGCACAGTCCAAACAATGCCCACTTGATTTCTGCCCCTCAAAGATGCTCCTACCCTGTTCTTTCCCATCTCAGGAAATGGCACCACTATTCATCATAAGTGGTCAATCGGTTAAGCCAGTGTTTCCTCACATTGTCTATGGTGAAACCTGGGTTTCTAAAAATTTCCAACCTCTACTTTTGTAAAATAAAATAAAGATCAATTACTAGAAAAATGAAAATTTAAAAGCATGCAAAATTATTTAGCAGGCATAAAATTTGTCAAATTGCTATAAAAATTATAATAAAATAGTTATTCTCAATTTCTGTGCTTATCTCAGTTTGGAAAGGAGATAGCTTGCACACTGCGAACCACACTTTGAGTGTAGCAAGTTAAACCCTAAATCTAGGACTTATCCCAAATTCCTCTCTCTCTCCCTACCATAGTCTATCAAGCTTAAACGTCACCTCTTTAAAACAGCTTTCCCAGCCCACTTCATCTAAAGTAATTCTCTATTCTAATTCTCTACATAGTACTGTTCACTATCTAGTATTTGTCTTGTTTATTGATTGAATGATTTAATATCTCTAAGCATTAGAAAGTTAGTTCCTCAAGAGCAGAGATCTTGTTTATCTTGCTTCCTACTATATCAACAGTACAGGGAATATGTAGTGAGTGCCTGCCTCATGGCCAGTGCTCAATGAGTATCTGAAGAATGAGTGAATATGTGAAAGACATGGGGACAGTCATTGTTCCTACACTACGACGTCTTTGAGGAATCTGGAGTGTGTTGGGGTGAGGGCGACACCTTTGGTTAAACTTGTGACTCTAGTTAACCATAATTTTATCACTTAGGTGGGCTTCATGGAGATGGCACTAGGATCAAATGGAATTTGGAAGCATATGGCTGATATGCATGTGCTCCTAGCCATAGGCAGAGTAATTGAGTTTAGGACTTGTATTCTGAAGCTATTAAATCACATTAGTCATGCCCTCTAGTTATTGTCTTATACATATTATCACTTGAATTTGTGTAGAATTGGAACGTAGGAAACACAGAAACCAAATGTTTCTTGATTTCAAATTCTTGGAACCAATTTTAAATTCGCCCTTCTTAGCCACTCTCAAAAAAAAAAAAAAAAGGTAAGCAAAATAAATCCACAACTCTTTCAGGTAGAAAAAATGATTACTCTCCAATTAAGCTTATAGTTTTTAATTAGATAATTTAAATCAATTAAACTAAAAAATTGTTCATGTCTACTAATTTGAAACCTAATTTAGTCTAAAAGTATTAAGACTATTTTTATCTACATTATAGAGCTTTTTTTTTTTTTAGCTGAGCCATCCTGCCACCTGTTGGCAGTTCAGCAGCAGCTCAGCTCAGGCATCAAGCTGGCAACCTTGTTGCTCAGAGCTCACACTCCATACCACCTCTCCCTGAGGTAAGATAGGTAGCCTAGGAAATGGACCACCTCCCTCCACAGTACAACTAAGGTGCCTCACTTTGTTACACAAGTAACAAGTGACTGTGTCCAGTACCTGCAGCTAGTGAAAAACAAGAACCACTTTCATCCATCAAGGCTTAATCCCTATGACCTGGGACTTGATCTTTAGCAAACTTTAATGTCATTTGCACTGCAGTTACTATAACTCCCATCATGCATCTGACGCCATGACAGATCCGGAGGAACCAAGTAAGGAAGAAAACTCCAAAAATGGAGAGTCCTGCTCAGGGGGAGGAAATGAATCAGCCACAAACTTCCATCATGCATCTGATGCCATGACAGATCCGGAGGAACCAAGTAAGGAAGAAAACTCCAAAAATGGAGAGTCCTGCCCAGGGAGAGGAAATGAATCAGCCACATCAATGGGATGTCACCAATTCCCACCCATGGAAGGATAAAAACCCCTGGTCATGATTTCCTCCTGCAGACTCGTTTAGTTCTCTGAGTTCCCTGGCACTTCTGCTTTCCTGCTTCTATCTCTCTCCTGAATTCTTTCTTGTATGAAGACAAGAACCCTGACACCGCTACTCCAGGTTGAGTCCTCTCTCGGACATCCCTGTGAGCCTGTGTTGACATAGCCACTATCTTTTTTAAAAAATAATTATCTGTTTTTTATTTATTTATATTTTTTTATTACTTTTTAAAGATTTTATTGGGGAATTTATGGGGGAGGGGAACAGACAAGTTGCTGTCCTTTTGTTCTTCAGTCTAGTTGTGGAGGATGTTGCTTCGCTGGCCCATGTTGGTATTATCATTGCACTCTTCCCGGCTGAGGCAGATAGGTTGCCGGCCATTGGACGGCTGCTCACGGCAGCTCATGCCGGCTGCTGGCCCCTCAGGCTGGCTGCCTGCCACTCACAGTAGCTTACGGCAGCCCACTGCAGCCCCACTGCAGCCTACACTGTTGCCAGTGACTCATGGCAGCCCAGCTCCAGGTCGAGCTGTTGTTCACCATCTTAGCTGTAGAGGGTGCAGCGTCACTGGCCCATGTGGGATCCGAACCCGCAGCCCTGTTGCTCAGAGCTCAAGCTCCTAAGCCAACTCTTAACTGACGAGCCACTTGGCCGGCCCATAGCCACTATTTTAATAGAGTCCTTGCTCCAAGCTAAAGAACTTTCTCTCAAGCTTCTACTGCCTGACCAGTCAGGGCAGGTAAGTTTCTGGCTAATTACATTGTCAGAGTTATCATACGGGAAGATGAATTCCTGAAATCCTATTTTGAGAGAATGAACTAATTTTTCCACATTACTGTTACTGTACATGGTAGTAAATTATGATTATACCTATCCTTCAGGACACAATGAGTGATATATATGGCTTATAAGTGTCTGCCTGAGAATATAAATACCACATTGTCTCTATGTATTCCAAACAACGAATTTTAGGAACTTAATTTTTATCATGTTGGGGCCTGATTTTACAGAATGTTAAGTGTTTGAATTGATTCAACCCAAGGAACTACAGAAGCAATATGATGAAAATAAGCACACATTTGTTTTACTGTAAACATATAGATATTGGTTTTATATTTATTATTTTACCAGTACTACAAATTGGGAGGCGATCAAAATGGAATACTCAAAGTGAGTTATCTAAAAAATACTATTTGTATCCTTGTACTGAGCATACAGTTGGAAACAGATTTTAACTAGAAGTTTCTACTGAGGCACCAAGATGGACTAAATTTCAGAAAACAAGTGAGTTGGGACGCAAACCATTCTCTAGAAATTTCAAAGCAGGTGTTTAACAATAGGTTAGATGATTTAATGCTTTCACCTCCATCAGAGATACAAAAGAGTCAGAAGGGAGAAGATCCTGTGAGAGGACTTTGGGGAGAAGTATTAATGTCTGTGAGTCACCTACCTCCACCTCTAGCCCCAGGGTACCTGCCTTTCACTTCGAGTCTAGCAAGGGAGATTAAATGGGCCCGTTTTGAGAGCTTGTTGTGTTCATACTGTAGATTGGTATCTGACTCCTGCCTAAGAAATCTAGAGTGAGGAATGAGGTGGCCTTTTGTTGGTGAGCAAGCTGAAGGCAGCTTGGAGGAGCCTGCACTCCTGCATTGTGTCAGGGCAGGGGGCTGTGATGGTTCTCATCATGCACACGTGGGCCACAAACAATACAAAACCAGTGTGGAGTCAGCTTTTGTCCCTTCACGGTTGGGAAAGGAAGAAGGCAGGGACAGCAGTTAGTAAAAGTAGGGGAAGAGACAGCAAAACAGACAGAAGCTGGCCACATTTCCCTTCCTGGCTTTTTAGGTTGGTAGCTTGGAGCAGTCTCTGGGGGGTGGGGTGGGGATGGGAGTGATTGTGTGGGGGGTTTTAGTTTTGAACAAGGATTGGAGTGTTGGTTATTACAAGGCCTGGAAATTTTGTATCGCTGGATCAAGATTGTATTTTGCAACAAAGTAACCATAGAACCTTATATGAACTAATAGTGGTCCAAATGGTTTTGAGATTGCCTCACATTTGAGATCACCAGGAGCAGGAGCGTGAGAAGAATTAGCCCCATTAGATAAAGTCAAAGGAATAATGGGAGAAAAATATTAAATTCCTTTTTAGACATGCCTGTGTAATGTACCAGTTATATGATATAATGTATACATTGCAGATGAGCCACAAAATAAGAATCCTGTAGGTCAAGGAGTTTCCATGAAAGATTTCATCAACTATCTGGGAAGTCAAACCTCAGGAACAAGGAAACCATGCAACTGTGTGGCAGGGGTATGTGGCTTGTTACTAAAGCACTGAATCTTTACATCTGAGATGTTAACAAAGATTCACAGCATCCGCAAAGCAGGAGCTGACGTTTGTTGTTTTTGGTTGTTTATTTTGGAGTTTTTGTTTTTGTAGTGCTCTGCAACTAAGAGTTGGTTATCCCAAGGGTAACTACCCCTATTACACATAAATCAAGGTTGTCATTCAAAGTTATGAGTGATGGAGCTCAGATTTTGTAAGGAAATTTTCAAACACAAATAATATGGTTAAGTTAAATTTAAAGGTGCGTTCTGCACTATTCTACACAAAGGTTTCACTACAACCCACTCACTGGTGGTGGATGGGCACTTTGAATAATAATTTCCATACTTTCCAGGACTGGATTTATGTTGTGTTCTCCGTTTTCCCTTCCCTTGTTCCCTTTATGAGTAAAAGCAGGAGTTTCTATATCAGCTGCTTGTGGGCAATGTCTGTGGCCTAAGGAGAGAATTTTTTTCTGTGTAAATCTGGCATTGGATGCCAATCAAATCAATAATATATGATCTGTCCTTTCCAGGCTTATGTTAGAGCCCTTAAGTGAAAATGAATTTCACAGAATTTCAGTTGCTGTATAAAAGAAAACAAAAAGCTAAAAAAATAATTTCAGAAGAATATGCCACTTGAAAACGTAATTCTTTTTTTTCTTTAAAAATAATCTTCTTAAGGCTGATAATTTGACAACTTGAAACATTTGATGTTTTGAGCACATTTGCAGAAATTTTCTTCAAATTGGCAGAGTGGTAGAGTGCTTTCCTTCTATTGAGAACCACAGTATAATGACACATCTCAATCAGATATGGCATTGCCAAGGCTCTGGATTTCCAGAACGTGGGACATCACCTGACACTCACTGCCCTGAGCTCACCACTGGCTTCCTCTACTCTGGGTTCTGAGTCTGGGCTTCAGGGGCAAATATTTAGAGAGGATCAAACCAGCTGGAGAAGCCTGCTCAAAGGGCTCTCAGCCAACTGTATAATGTTCACTAAGGAAAGTCTTATGTGTTAAAGAAAGTATTCCCCTTTGTCCCAGGGAAAGCCATAGTATTGCCAGTGGATAAAAGATTCCTAGATAAACTTAGAGGTTAACATATACAGATGATGTCTTCTTTTAATATTTATATAATAATTTAAAGCTACCTTCAATTGAGATAACCAGGCTTCATAGCCTACTTCCCGTCCCTGTTGCCAAATTCTTAGTAAGCACCTACTGTGTGCTAATACTATGATAGGCACTAGGATACAACATTCTACAAAACATAGACTCTACCTTCAAGGAGATTACATAAAAATACTTTAAATTCAAATTTTTTCCTTAAAAATAAGTAATTACTAAAAGCTGCACAGATTTATTACATACTTAAGTGTTTGGTTAACACAAGTTTTGCTTAATTTCAGCTTTTTTTTTCTGTGTGTAATTTCAGTGTGTTTTGAAAAGTTTTCATTTTTTTAACCAGTTGATTAAAATAGATTTCTATCATAGTGGGTACTATTCACAATTAGGTATAATCAGAGTCTATATAGTCAAATAGGTTATTTTCTATACATATGCAACAAATCCAAAATTTTCTACTTGGTCAAGAGTTTCATTATCCTATCTGAAACTAATGTAAATTCCATTGTTGTATGTTAATTCAGCAAATATTCACTGAGCACCTACTCTGTGCCAGACATAACAGGGGTGCAGCAATGAACAAGACACCCCCAATCCCAGCTCCCAGAGAGCTTGTGATCGGTGCATCCTGGATGGGCCCATGGCAGACAATATGGGGACACTTCACTGTCCCAGCACCCAGGGTACCACAATGCCCCAGATGGGCAACCTAAGGCCAGTGGCTAAGTGGAATTCGTATTAGAAAAGGAATGGATGGCAAGACCATTTGCTTTACAAAACAGGATTTTTGTAAAGAATTCACAGTAAGAGTTGAAAGAAATAAGATTTAAATAGAGGAAATGATTAAGCAGTTTAGAGAAGAAAGAGATTAGAGGAACAAAAGGCAGAGCAAGAATTAGGTACTTATTCTTTTTTCCTCTGTCATACAGGGCAGTATCTAGGAACTGCAGACAGTTTTAAAGGAGCATTAATTTTATAAAAGGGAGGAAGGAGCAGAATAAAGAAATGGGAAGGTTTTGAGAGAAATGAGGTCAAGGAGGAAAGCTGAAATAAGACATTAAGTGTGTGTGTGTGTGTGTGTGTGTGTGTGTGTGTGTAGATTTAGAAACAAGCAATCAATAAATATTTACTGGGTCATGCTAAGTCATTTGTGAATTAGAATCATTGGTCGTGAAGGCTCCATTACATTTTGTGATCCTCGGTTCCTTTGACTCTCAGATTCACCTTGCTAACCTAAACTGTTTAACTTTTATTGATGTCTAGTGAGGATCCACGGAGGTGAATGATATCCTTCAAAACAAGAAATGATACAGCCTAAAATCTTGAAACTGGGCAACCTCTGTCTTGGCTTATCCCCAACCCAAAGAAACTTTGTTGTCAGTTTAGAAAGCTAAACATTTTAATAAATATGAACATCTGAGTGGATAAATATGAACATCTAAATGGATAAATATGAATGTCTGAATAAATATGAACAGCTGATGACACTTTTGTATTGCACAAAGTTCTAAGAACCGACAAGCAAATGTTTAATTGCTAATTGGAAATGTCACGTAAAATGAGTTAGAGGATAAATGCTGGAATATTATAACAGAGAAATAAAAGTAGTAGATATATCAAAGAAAACTCATTTTCTAAAAAATATTTTAGAAGTTGAGTTCTGAGGAGGAAATTGTTTATAGCCAATAATATTCATTGTTCAAGCACTTCTAATTTATTTCATGCTCAGCATAATGAATATGGCAATGCTAGACCACAAAAATGTCCTAAGATAGTTACTGTTCTTCATTTGCTTAGTAATAAAATAGGGCAAGAGAGTCCGGCTTTCTGGATCTAAAAGTTTTTAACGCAAAAACTCCCCAAACAAATGCATATTCTTCAGAAGAAACACTTGCTTCCCCCTCTTATGGATAGGCTAACATGGGAGTCAGAAAACAAATCATTTTGATTCCTGTGTCCCCAGGCTGCAGGTACAGATGGCTATCAATACACTAGTGTTTCTTATGATGGTTCTCCACTTTTCTAAGCAAATTTTCTCCTTCTTAACTTTATCAACGGGCTACCATACGTTTTAGACTGTTCTTAATGGCATTTGTACTATCATTTCTCAAAGCAGCAATGAACAAAACAGTATTATAACATGGTCATCATTTTATTTCTCCAAACTTCCTCAGAATAGGCATCTACCAACCTAATGCAAGCATCCCACCTCAGACAGCTCCTTAGTTTCCTGAATTGCATTTATGCAGCTTGGCTTTCATTATCCAAAGCACAGAATGCAGTCTAAGATCAATTCTGTAACTCATCTATGATAACAATTACCGGAAGAATACTGCTTCATATCACAGATATTCAGATGGAGAATACTGAGATATTTTTGAGACTGCACTGAGTCCCTGCTATTAACCCTGAAGTTAATTCATGATGGAGGTTTAATAAAGAGTTCTACTGGGTTTTTGGCACTCAACTTATGGAAGTTCATGCTTACAGGTTCTCATATTTCAGGTAATTAAGAGAAAAATGCTACTTTCTCCTGAGTTGGGCAATGGACTAGCATTGACCTGCATATAGACTAACTGTAAAACTAAAATCAAACAGCTCATGTGCTCACCTGATATCATTTTTACAGCGTTCTAATTGCTCCCTCTCAGAGTTGTAAAAAGATATGGGCTGAACATACCTCTGATTTCAATGACACTTAGAAGGATTAACAAACACAAATGGATGACAGTGTTATAGGAAAACAAATTTGCATTAGACAGAGCAACATTTATGAGGCTTGAAGGTAATTGTTGTCATAAAGCTGAAAAAGGCTGCAGAGTTTCAGGGATAATGTGAAAGTGTCCTGGAGACCAAGGCTCTAGTTCTCGTTTTAGCACTGACAGTTAGACATCCGTGCCTCAGTTTCTCTATCTAGAAGGTGGGAGAGGAGAATAATTGCCTTGGTATTTACCTCCCCCAAATATGTATAGTTTGGTGAAGTAATACATGAGATGTGTAGTTAGTTATGACAAGCTTAAATATTCTGCTTCAATTCAATAATCTAAAGTCAATTTTAAAAAGGTTTTATGCAGCACATTTTCAAAAGAATCCACTCAGTTAACACTGCCCAACATATAACACAATTGTAAAATACTGTATGTCCATGGTTCCACTCGAAATAAGAGACAAACACTAAGGAAAACAGCATATGGTCAGGGAGATCTGGAGCCTGATTTTCAACACTTATGTCACAAATTCCACAATATTTGGAATATAGTTTTAACTGAAATTTTATGTTATATTTCAGAATAGGTTATATCAGTTCCCATCTTGGGAAATAAATCAAGAACTAGGTTATTAAAATGTAAACCTGCATTTTAAAAAAACACCTTATAAAATGCAAAAATAAATGACTCAAATAAGAAAATACTGTCTATCTTTCTTTCATTGGATGTTTACCTATGGCTTCCTTTTTCTTCCATCAGTGTAAACACTGACTAGTAAGCAAGGATTTGTATAGATTAAACCACAGGATATTGCATAACAGCTATTTCCCATGCTTCAGTCTAATGTAAAGATTGAGAGGAAATGGTGAGCAGACCTACAGGCATATTAGATTGAAGGAGCCAGATAAAGGACATTTTGGAACCCAGTTCCTTAAAGTCTAGATAACCTCAAGGCTCAGATACTGAAATATCTCAAAGATGTGATAGCATTTGCCAATACTGAGCTGAGGATTGCTGGAATGGACAACAGACTATGCTGCTCTCTCCTTCTTTAACATATTCTGTTCTAGGTAAACGCATGTAGACAGGTAAACTGACTAAACCACTTGGGCAATCAAGAACTTAAGGTCCATGTGGACAAGTTTCCTACATGGCCCTTGGTTAATCTGTGCTCTGACTTCCAAGACTGCAGTGTTAACCTCAGTGAAGTCAGATGAGCTGAGCATCCAAAGAAGGACTGAATTAAGCAAAATTATATTCCTTACAGTGAAATGCCAATAAACCACCTGAAGCCAACAATCTTACCTGCTGGCTTGATCTGACATCACTGAAATTCATTTTTTTCCCCAAGTCTAGAATCACTGCATTCTTAGTTTCACGAATGTAATCATCATTCACTGGCTGGGGACACTTTGTATTTTTCTTCATTAGTCCCTGGGATGGCCTGTAAAATAAATTCATACGGACACATTCATAAAAAGCACGGGCCAATGTACAGAGGCCTAGAAATCAGAGTGGTTGAAATGGCAAACAGACACCAGGGGTCCTCAGGCACATATGGAGGGCATTTTGTGCGCCACAGTTGAGTACTGCACAGATCATCTGTATCGGTAGAGGTGTTTTCAATATTTAAATTACTAAAAATTATTCCAAGTAACCATACCCTTTGTATTAAAGTGTTCAATATCCATTTTGTGTTGAAGTGATAGGATTACCTAGGAATCCACTAAATGAGGGTCCTGTCCCAGACCAAGTATGTTATGCATGTGTTCCTTCTTAACTGACATCTTTTACATTAAGAAACTTCAGTGACACTTACGTGGATGGCGCACTTCTAGGCAGCCCCATGGCATTGGTGGGTGGGATGGCAGGGAGAGAAGGCAGGACGGAGCTGAGGAAAGCCACTGGGTTCTGAATCCGGCTGGTGGGAGAGACGGGAGCTGGTGACACACAGCGAGGCTGAAACTGGTTTCCGCTGGACAGGGAAAAGGTGAGTGGTGGTTGTGCTGGCTCTGTGGAACCTGGAGGGGGTGGCTCATTTTGGACGGAACCTCCTAGAGATTTGGTTTGCGTGAAGGGGTGAGAAACTAGCAGGCTTTCTTTGCTCACTGTCCTCTGAATGGCTTGAGGAGTGCTGCTCAGGATGAACACTGGAGAGCTGGAAGGGGACACGGCAGCCGCGGTGGTGTTCGTGGAGGGGAAGAAATGCTTTGGCCGGGCCAAGCTGAACGACTGGGATGAAGGGGCTTTTGCAGCTTTGCTGGACGTTGTCACTGCCGGAGGAGGGGTGGAGTTCAAAACACTCATGTTGAAAGGAAACTCCTTAGGAGATGAAGGAGATGGGTTTTGCAACTGCTGCTGTTCCAGTAAGACTTGGTTGTGAAGCTGTTGTAGCTGACTGGAGTCGCTGCACACAAAACCAGAGTGAGGAGAGAGAAGGGAAATGATCACCATTGGCCTCACCCTTTAGAAAATGTCCACACAGGCTGCTTGTTATAACGTTATGCTGATTAAGAACACACAACCAGGGGCGGCCGGGTGGCTCAGGTGTTTAGAGCGCAGGCTCATAATACCAAGGTTGCCAGTTCGATTCCCACATGGGTCAGTGAGCTGCTCCCTCTACAACTAGATTGAAAACAACGACTTGACTTGGAGCTGATGGGTCTGGGAAAAACACACTGTTCCCCAATAAAATTTCTTTAAAACAAACAAACAAACAAAACAACAAAAAACCCCACACAACCAGAGTGGCCAGAAATCAGCTAATCAACTTCTTGTGAGTTGTTTGTCTCGCCTCCTTTCTAAATCTATGTATTGTCAGAGAGAAGGAGAAAAGCCACTGTGATGCATAACTCTAAGAGGTATCATTCACTTTGTAGGCTTTGTGTTGTGACCCTGGAGTTGTGCAACATAGCAGCTTGATTATAATGTTTATAATTTAGAAAAAAAGAAATAGAAACAATGGTCTTCCTGTTGGAAGTGCTCAAC
>NW_017731365.1:1218851-1221048 GCF_001890085.2 Hipposideros armiger | reverse complement strand
CCCTCTGGCATCCTAAGCCAGCTCTTAACCATCGCGCCACTCGGCCGGCCCAAACCAGTTATTTTTTTTAAGAATAAAGATGTCTAAAACTCATATATATGCACACAGTTGTCAAGGCTGCCAGACTGCTGCTAAGGAGAATCTCTTCTCGAATGAGGAACCATAGGAAGACCCTTAGTAAGGCTGCAGTGCCTCAGGGCCACCATGCTTTTTCATGTTCTTCAGAAATACAGGTTGCTTCTGAAACATAGAAGGTGATCTGTTGAATGTGAGATCTTTTAAAAATGAAAGGGTTTGTATTTGCGTACTGTCAGGAAAGTCAACACCAACAGCAGTAATGTTGAACCAGAAGGTTCTTCAAACTTTGATTTTTCTTAATTCTTGGAGTTGAAGACCTCTTCCTTCCTTTGTTAACATTTCTGATACACACTATATGGAAAAGTAACGTCACAAAATAGAGCCCCGTCTCCACTTTCATCACTGCTGTCAAATGCTATATATACTGTGCAATCCTTCATCCATCTATGAAAACGCTTGTCTTGAGTTAAACTAAAAATTCAGGAGTACTAGCCACTTGCCACAGTAACTTCTCCTCTTCCTTTGTTTTTTTTTTTTTAGAAATGATTAAGCTGAGAGAATAAAGTAATATAATTAAAAATTAATTAAACCCTTTCATTTCCTCATAGATGAAAGATTTAAGAGAAGAAAAAACATTTTTGTTAGATTATCTTTAGAAAAATAGATACAATTAACATTGTTTCTGCTGGTGTTGACTTTCCCAAAGGCATGAAAATACAGAAGCTTTAAATTTGTAATGGACCTCATATTCGGCAGGTCACATTCTGTGACTGCTATGACATAAGGATAATGCTGTGTAGTTTTCAGGACATGTTTGTATTGTAGTCTGAATAAATTTTAATCTGATGACGTTGCATAAGTATTTTATTATGGTTGTGGAAGTAGAAAAAGTAGTATATGAAAGGTAAGTAATCTCAGAAAGTAAAGGATGATGAAAAGGGGCCAGGAACTCATTTGGTATTGATTGATTCTGATTTTCCTTTAGTTCTCACTGAATGAAAACTAAGAACCAGTTTTTTTTTACTTTAAGTAAGATTCAAATGGCAATGTTAGCCCTTATCATTTAATGCAGTATATTGGATTACAGAGGAAGGTCACAAACCTTAAACATTATATATAAGATACAGTGTCAAATTGTTTTGATTGTCTAAAATTCTGGAAGAACTTATTTGTGTATAATGTCTCTTTTTGTTTGAACAATTAAAAAATTTAAAAAAAATTTTATTAAACTCTATCTTGTTTCAGAAGGGATTTAAAACAGCTGTTTGGATTCCCTTATTCATTACATCAAGGCAAGGTGTCAATTCCATTATTTAATGAACTTTTATTGAATTTTTATATGTCTACTTGACTAAGTACTGTAGGAGAGAAAATACTCCTGAGATAGTGTGAGCTATTCAGGGCTCAAAAGTCTTACTATATATACATATAACACAGATAACCAGTGGTTATTTACAGATAACATATGGAACTTACTCTTTAATAATGAAGGTACAAACTTAATGCAAGAACAAAAGAAGGGAAGATTAATTACTAAGCATACCGATTCTAAAATCCTGAAAACCCCTCTAATTCAAAGTAACAGCCTGTCATAAATTGCTATAAACTCAGTTATTCATTTCTTGTTGCTGTAAGGATTTCTGAAATCAGGTTTATACCCAAGCTTGCTTTCTGCAGATTTATCAGCTGTCTCGGGTTACTGAAAATACCTCCTCTTTTGCCACAACTTAAGCATTATGCTCAAGAATATGGGCTCTGTGGACTCACAGACATAGGTCCTAATCCTGGCTCTGCCACTCATTATCTGTGTGGCTTTGGGTACTTTCTAGACTTTTCTGACCCCGATTTCCTCCTAAGTAAAATAGAAATAAGTAACATCTCTTCATGTTGTTATAAGTATTGATCACCAAAAACATCACCAAAAAAACATCTAAGTGGTCACCAAAAACATCTAAGTGGTCAATGATGGCTATTACATTTTTTAGTTTTTGAACTACAGATATCCATTTCAAGATTTGTAAGAATGAAAATCAGTTTCAGAATTTTAAGAATGCTTCTTGTGGTCTCTGGAATACAAAAGAATTTCTTAAGGATTTTGAACCCTCAAGATGAAATGTCA
>NW_017731365.1:1214781-1216252 GCF_001890085.2 Hipposideros armiger | reverse complement strand
AGATGTAGAATGGGACATGTCATGATGGCCCAAATATGAATTGATGACTCTTCAAAGAGAGAAGAGTGGAGTGAATATGCAAAGAGGAAACAAGGAGGCTTTCAGGATAGACAGAGAGTGAGCAGCAGGCAGAGGCTGGACTGACCATATGATCATAGCTCTGAATGCTTCAGTTTTCCTCCTACGTGCAGGGCCTGGCTGTTTTGTTTACCATTCCTGCCTAAATCCCTACAATAACCTTTTCCCCTCTTTTTACTTTAAGTGGATTCCTATTTCCTGGGACTAGCAGAGCTTCGAGGGGACAGAGACATTTCTGGATGTGACTTGCTAAGAAGCTGTCTCATAACATTTAATTCTGTGCCCTTAATTTTTCCTTATGTGGTAGTGAGAAAAATATAAAACTAAACAACATGAACTGCTTGCAGTGAACATCTTGTGGTCAGCACTGAGAAACACATGATGGGAGTGCTGATACTGTAGATTTTAATGTGGCTATTTAAAGGTTAATGTAATTATAAACATAATTTTCATCATTTTGATGTGTGGATCAAACAGAACATAATAATAGTATCATGTTCTGTGCTTGCTTTACTATGGATGAAAATTAAGTCTTGTAACATGTCTCTGGTGGAGGCTCTCTAGAGGGTGAGGGTAACAACCACATCAGGCTCCTGTGGTGAGTCTGATAATCATGGCTTCTTCTTTCAGCCCATTATATTTTAGAAAACCTACTGTGGTTACTACAGCATACTTGGCCATAGCAAAAAGTTATCTAAAAATATTAAATATCTTCTTTATAATGACTACAAAAGCTTAAGTTGAAGCAGAAATGGGAAATATAAAGATGAAATTACAGAGTATAGGGATTATTAGATGCAATAAAGGGCTTTATAAGAAGAGTGTACAAGTGTTTTACCTGGAGCCCTCTAACGTTAAACAAACATCTTTTTGAGCTAATTTAGGTGTAACATTTCTTCGAGGCAGAATATTAATAGGATGATAGTGATAGTATACTTACAATGATGTAAGGATGTATGGTTTGCAAAGCATTTAATGTGTATTTTCTTATTTTGTAATTCCCCTTTTTCAGCTCTATAATTTTAAAGAAGGAAAGACACAGAGAAGCTCACAGGCACTCTTGGTTATCCATTCTAAATGTTACTTACAGTTTGGGTTTGGCCAGGACTGGAGGGGGCTCTTTGACAGGTGAAGAAGGCTCAGGGATTTTTGTTGCCTGTCCATTGAATCTCTCCAGGAAAGAATCGGGCCTGGTCTGGTTGGTGATCATCAACTCAGAAGACGCTTCACTTCCTTTGTCATCTTCAGGCAGGTTGAAGTGCACACGAAGCCCAATCCTCGAGCTGGACCGGGGTTCATTGTGATTCACCAGAACCCCTTCGAGTTTGGGTTTAGGGGGTTGTTCCCCAGAAGGAGGCTCTGGGTTGGGTGGGGAAGGCTGTTGCTCAAGAGC
>NW_017731365.1:1207564-1214166 GCF_001890085.2 Hipposideros armiger | reverse complement strand
TGGTGAGGACAGGTGAATTTTACCAAACATTCAGAAAAGAATTAACACCTATTCTTCTTAAACTATTCCAAAAAATTCAAGAGGAGGGGATGATACCAAGCTCATTCTATGAGGCCATCATTACCCTGATTTCCAAGCCAGATAAAGACATTACCAAAAACAAACAAACAAACAAAAAAACTATAGACCGATATTCCTGATGAACATAGATATAAGAATCCTCAACAAAATATTAGCAAACCAAATTCAGCAATACATTAAAAAGATCATACACCATGATCAAGTGGGATTTATTTCTTGTATGCAAGGTTGGTTCAATATTCTCAAATCAATTAATGTAATATACCAGATAAAGAAAATGAAAAAGAAAAATCATATGATTATATCAATAGATACAGAAAGAGCGTTTGACAAAATCCAGCATCCATTTATGATAAAAACTCACAGCAAAGTGGGAATACAGGGAACATATCTCAACATAAGAAAGGTCATATATGACAAACCCACAGCTAACATCATCCTCAATGGGGTGGTGGTTATAAATGCAATAAGAAATTGAAAATTGGATATTGTTCAAGAACACTTTCCTCAATAATTCAAATTTTCTTTTAGGAGAGGCAAGTTAACTTCATATGAAAAGCAGTAGGTAGGATAATACAAATTCTCCATATTCATAGTCGTAGTCTAAATTGTTATGACATTTAAAGAACCCTTACCTCTTACATCTAGCTGTGCAATGCTTGACACCGTGCCATATTTGTTGCTTGCAGTACATGTGAAGCATCCAGAGTCTTCTGCAAATACCTCAGCAATGACCAAAGTACAAATCTCCTCTAAATGCCAGTAAAACAGAATGGTTACTGACTTAATTATGGAATTATGGAATTTACTGATATAAGATGCTGATTCTATAAAAGTCAATATAAGAAGCTGGTTATATTAATTGTTTGAAAATAATTCATCAAAATAATTATTTGATTGAATTGACTGACTAGCAGGCTAAATGAG
This sequence comes from Hipposideros armiger, assembly GCF_001890085.2. Lineage (NCBI taxonomy): Eukaryota > Metazoa > Chordata > Mammalia > Chiroptera > Hipposideridae > Hipposideros > Hipposideros armiger. Next base: position 1,213,158 of record NW_017731365.1, on the reverse strand, counting down.
TCAAAGGATATAGAACAAATAACTTCATGTAGACAGACTATCAACAAGAGAATTTTACGATAATATAATATATATTATGGATTCTTAGATTATCCTCTATTTTTATGTCATCAGTCCAGATGATAAAAATAGAACTGAGAAACAATAAACTTAAAAATCCCATAAACACATTAGGAGCTAAAGCAAAAGGAGATTTATGTGAAATAAAAGGATTAAAAAAAAACATTTCTTAAACCCAGGTCTCTCGCTATTTCTGTGGGGAACTTTTGCAATGAGGTAATTTTTAAGGCAGTCCACAAATTCAGAAAACTGGATAATATATATTTTGCTTAGCTAATAGTAATTAGCTGATAGAGTAACTTGAAATTCTGGGTGAAAGATGAATGAAATGCATTCTTTCCTTTGGAATACTACGGGGATTCTTATGGGTTACTCCAAGAACCCCCTTTGAATAACTAAGTGATTCCCAGATAGAACCATATGCTTGTAGCTAAAAATTATTATAGTTAGATATTCCTTGACAGCTAATGAAGAGATGTCTGAGACAGTAGCATAAACCTCCAGTTACCACTCTGTAGACCCAACATTAAAAACAAAATTAATAAAAGCATAGTTGTATTAGGAGAAAGTTGGCATCTTAGTGTTTCATGGTAATGGAATTGAATTAGCAGGACAATCTCTAGGAAAACTGGACAGGAGGTCACAGCTGACAGTGTTGAGCACCTGCTCAATAACTACACCCTCCTTCTTCCTTGTTAATTGAATCCTAACTCTGTCCACTCTCCTTGGAGTGGTCATGTACTTCCAGCCAAGCTGGCCTCTTCCTTCCTCAGGTGGTAAATCATGATCAGTCAGTTGTGCTAACTCTATCCTTGCTAAGTGGTGGCATGTAACACACAATTCCAGTCAGTGAGATATTAGGGAAAATCCCCTGGGGAGTTTCTGGGAAAGTTTTCCTCGCTCTTAAAGGGGGAAAAAAGAGAGTGTTAGTTTCTACTTTTGCCTCTCGATATCGTCATCTGCATGTAGTATCCATAACTGTGGCAACTGTTTTGGGTATATGAGTAGAACCATCCTAAGAGGATACTCTGAAGATGGCAGAATGGAAACGGAACACAGTCTTGATCTCTGAGATGCTAAATTAGCCAATCTCAAGACTGCCATTTCTTAGGGCATCTTGCTATGTGAGAAAATACATTTTTCTTATTGCTTAAGCCACTTTTAGTTAAGTCTTCTTCACTTGCTCCCCAAGGAATCCTAAATGATGGAGAGCAAAGTTTGGTTTGGGTGCCTCTCTGTCCTTTTTTTCTGAGCCCATGGCTTAGGCATCCTTCTCTGTTTCCCTTCACATTTTCTCTTCTTTCAGCGACCTGCTCTCAAAAAATAATATGATAAATTCATTCACACTACACTATACCTGCCTGATAAGATAAAGTATTCTGCCTCCAAAGGGTACATGCATTATACAAGGTGCAAGGATGAACTCTCTGGCTGTGAGATTTTAAATTGTGGAGCTGGGAAAGGCATGACAGCTTGTTTTGGGCAGGGACCCCTTTTGAGTGACTCTGAAATAATTTTGTGTACAAGACTGTCTAGTGAAAGCACCTACTTTGGATGAAAGTGTCAAAAGCCTGAAGTATTTTCACAGGGAAAAAATACTTCTCTACTACAAGCAATGCAAGAATAAGACCACTCTGATCTCTACTATGTATCCCCAAGGACCTAGACTAAGGCTGTGCAACATGGATGTGCAGTGTCGATTTCTGAAATGCCTTTCCAATCCATTTTCAGAAGAGAGTTATAATGATGAAATTCCAAACCATCATTCTTACCCATGGGTACAACTACAATCTGATAGTTCAGGGTGACCACAGAGGAGACATTCAGATGTTCATGCTGTGGTTTGTGAATGACTTGTATTTTCTAGAGGTAAGCGCTACTTACCTACTTGTTACTTCCATGCCATCTTAGCATCCTCGCAGCCAAATCTAATACCATCACAGACATTATATTGATTCTGCATATTTCAAAATCTGATGCATAAGTCTTGAGACGCATAAGCTGTGGAATTGGAATTGATCTAACATCATGGAAATTGCTCTGCCTAGTTTTAGGAGGTCATGAGTAGGGGCCAAGGAAAGAGGAAAAACAGTCCTAAGAAACATCCCTCAACACCCAGAACTAACTGCATTCATATTAGGTTTTGGATATATAGTCCAAATTTGCACATGCTTTCTTCCTTTCCTTCTCCTACAGTAATAGCTAGAGTTGGTTTGGAACTTTTCCCTAAAACTTTATTTTTCACTTTTTCTTGACACTAGTGTAATTTCAACATGACTTATTATATATATCAAGTCACTGATCACATACTAATAAAGTTAAAATGATCTTTACCTGGCTCTGCCATGGATCGAGGTTCTAAAAGAAAAAAAAATTAGAGTCTGAGTATTTATTTTACTGAGAGGTTATATTTTCATCAGAAGCTTCCTATAGAATTTCATAGTCTCTTGCATACTCCTGAGTGATTTGATAAGGTTAATCTGTACATGTTAAGGAAAATGCCCTAAGCACCAATGACCTTGACAGGGACAGGGTGGTTGTCATCGAAGGGGCAGCAAGAGAGCAGCTAACTAAATGATACTGTAGCATCTTGAGACACACCTGGGTTCCACTTAGGACGCATAAGCCTTAGGTGAGGAAAAGTCACTGCGTTAGCTGGGATTCAGGAACAACTGGGTTTTATTGGTGCCCTTTGAGCCTTACCTGGAAAAAAGTTTGTGAAGACTGAGAGATCATTCTTGGCTTTGTGATCTCACATCCTAATAAAATGTAGACTATACCTCCTGCTCTAAGGTTTCTAATATTAAGGGCTTAGGACGGATGACGGTTTCTCCAGAGCAGGTTCTTTATCTTAAAATTCTTTGACATCCCTGAAAGTGCCCACATGGTACTGCATACAGATGTTCAATTAATGTTTGAACTTAGTTACAGTCTTCTATATTGATAAAACTATTGAAGTTTTTTTTTCTCAGTTTAAATGGTATTCAGCATATATCATTGTTGTTGCTACTGCTGGTAAACTTGATAGTAGCTTGATTCATATACTGAGCCAAGTGCTACTATTTTGTGATAGGCAGAAACAAATGAACAAAAAAGCAATACATTTCAATGTATTTTATGACTGAAATGGGTCAGGGTGAAAGCACTGCATGACAAGAAAAAAAAGAATTAACCACTGGAATATATAGATAATACTTACAATAAAAGAATTTAATATTAAAAATGAGCAAAGGATATGAACAGGTAATTTAAAGATAAAGAACTACAGAGACTCAATAAATATGAAAAAATGTCCCATCTCACATCTAATTATCAAAGTGCAGATTAAAACAAGTGTTCCCATTTTGGGCCTATAAAATTAATGAAGATAAAAAAAAAGGTTAATCCTCATTGTTAGTGAAGGGATGAGACAAAGGCATTCCCATATATTGCCAGATATCGTAGAATCTAGACAGACATGATTTATTCCTGGGATCCCTATAATTGTTAATAGCACCTTCTTTCACTCCCCAAAGTATCCCAGATTGAATGATCAATTATGTGATTATCCTAAATTTAGTTCAACCTTTTGGGATGGCATTTTGGCAGTATATATTAAAAGCCTCAAAAAATGTGAATTAACAGCTGCAATTCTAGTACTTGAATTTATTCTATAGATGTTCACAAAGATTTTCTCTTAACATGAATTGAAGTGTAGTTTGCAGTAGTAAAAATTTGTGAACCATCTAAATGTTCAACAATAGGAAATTAAATAAATATGAAATTGATCGTATTGGTTTATTTTTAAAAGTAAGAAAAGCCTATATTTATTAACGTGGAAAGATGTTCATGAAATGTTGAGTGAAAATATTTTACAAAAGAGAATATCATTTATTTTTATTAAAAAAAAACATATCCATGGAAAAAATTTCAGAGAATATACACCAAAATATTAATGGGGTTTACTTTGGCAGGTTAAGATTACAAGTGATTTTTATTGTATTCTTTAAAAATTATATTTTAAGTAGTTGTTAAAAAGTTATAAAAGTCAATGTATACAATAAATTTATAAATTAGCAGAAAAAAAATAATTTTAAAGCATCAACTTACTTTTCTGTAAAATTCTAAAATCTGGAGAATCTTCTATCAAGGTCCCTTCTCTATACCACTCAACTTTCGGAGACGGAGCTCCTTTTACTCTGCATTCGAAGACAACCAGCTGACCCTCAGAGGCTGATAAATTTTGTAACATCTATAATGAGAAGAATATTGTTAGAACCAAAAGTGTACATTTTTGAAATCTAGTTCCAGTGCTGAATTTTAGAAAAAGATATCGTTGTCTCCATATTTGGATTTTCTCCAATACTTCTACATTTCCAGAAACTTCAATTCTGTGACTGTACATTGAGTTTATTTTTAAAGATCAGGGCTCAGATGATTCTGAGCCCAGAATAAATTTTTTCCTCACTATCTTCTTCCTTTTCCTCTTTGTTGCAGTGCCATACAAGTTTATTAACTACCAGGTGAATCAATTTGAGGGGCTCCAAAAATACTAATTTTTGGTAAAATACTTCTGTTCTTAAATGCCTAAGTGGAGTTTGGTTTCCGGAAATAATAACAATAAAAAAAAGTCCAGTGAATATCTACTAGGTGTATTCAGCGTAGGAGTCGTGTATTTTTCTACACAAGAATGGCCTGTCCATGAGGTGGAAAATCTGTGTGGCCCAAGTAACTGTTTTCCTGGCTTTGCCTTGTTTACATTCTGTAGTCCTGAAAACTGACTTTTGTTTTGCTATTTTGTTTTACTTATGTGTTCTTTCCAGTATAGTCTCAACGATCTGTTGAGGGATATAAACAATGACAATCTTTATAAAAACATAGTCACACATGGAATCTTATGTCCTGGTAAAATATCTTGTAATGTTCGAAGGTATCATTAAATGCTCTTCCACATTTCCACAAAAAAAGGTTTACAAAAACCACTCTGAACTGTAAAATATCAGTATATTGTATAGCAGACTCTATGGGAGAATGGAACTCACATTTTACTTTCACAACTAGTTTTTCACTCATGATTTGTGAATTTAATGTGACATTCATTTGTGTAGTAGGTGCTTCATTTGATTATGTGATGTTTCTTTGGAATGTGTATGAGCATATTTTTGTTTTTAAATTTGGTCCAAAGATTATAAACATGGAAAGGTTGTGATTAACTTCCTCCACAAGCTCTATTATTAGTACTTAATGCCGCAAGGCTTTCTATTATTACAATTTTGGGATCTGCATTTAGAAAATATTGGCTCTTGCTTCAGAGAAAGGGATAGCCGGTAGTTTTTTTGCTTTTGTCATTCTCTCCTATAAATATTTTGTGATTCTTTACAGCTTTTGTCTGAACAATTTATGATATTTTGTGCATGGCTGTATCCTATTTATGGCATTTTTCTAAGTAATACAGGGATGGGTACCAACCTCATGGCTTTAGCTATAGTAGGAGACTTTTACCTCTGAGGGGTGTGTGAGTTAATATTGTGACAGCCAGGGGGCATTATAGTTCA
>NW_017731365.1:1191642-1207211 GCF_001890085.2 Hipposideros armiger | reverse complement strand
TGATGGTGCCAACTTGGGCCAGTGAAGCAACATCCTCCACAACTAGACTGAAGAACAAAAGGACAGCAACTTTTCTGTTCTCCTTTCCCCAATTCCCTAATAAAAATCTTTAAAACAAACAAAAAAAGAAACTATGTGATCAAAAACCTTTTTGTTCCTTGTATACCCAAAACAACATCTAGCTACAAGAATGGAATGCTCTCAGTAAGCAGGGAACATCAATGAGTTTTGCATGCTCCTTGCAAGCTGGTGAATGTACCCTCCACTCTGACATCTGAGAAAATTCTGTGTTAAAATGTCAGCTTTGGGGCTTATTGAATATTTTAATGGCAGTCAGACATCTCCCTGGAATACATATACACATATAATGGAGTTTTATTCCTTCTTGAGTCAAACAATTTACAAAAACAAACAAAAAGATGGTGATGGCAGAAGGGATTAATAAATAAAATGTGGCACATTTTTTAAATGGATGTAAGCAGAATGAGATCAAGCTAGTGGGTTGTTGGAAAAGTCATGATGCATTTTTGCAATGAAAAACATAGAAAAAATATGTCATGACTTTTCCAACAACCCAATATATGTTCTGGCACAGTTTGTTCAGATATATGAACCAGTTCTCAATCTGCAGAAGTTAAACCAAAGCCCTGCTTGCAAAAGAACCTCCTTCAGAGAATATGTTGCTCACAATTGAGATCAACATTATTGTTATTATTCACTTGGCATTGACAGACAAGACCTGTGTTCTATATGAGAGTTCAGCCAAGATACCCGAGATACTACAGTGTATGCAATATGCCCACTAAGTGATATATGACGGAAGCTCATTCAGTGTGACACATCATCAGTACTCAGTAAAGGAGGTGCCAAGGGTCATCTTACAAGCCACTTAGAAAAAGTCATAGCCTGAAGGACGATGATAGTTGTTATTGCTGAAAACTGTGCTTTTCTACAAAAGTCTTACGAGAAGGAACTGGCTTACATCATTGCAAATTAGGGTCCAAACCAGTTACACTATTTGAACATAGTGTAGATGGTGCCATGTTCAACACAGTGGTAGGTCTCAGGCTGTTACTAATGGCATAATGTGTACACTGTGTACAAACTTGTTCATTATCATCTAGATTTCACTGAAGACAAATAAGACAAATGAAACATTCCCCAGCTGGCAAAGATTAAGTTAGTGTTAACTAGGAATTAATGGATCTGGACGAAAGTCACTATAACCAAATGTCTACAACTTCCTGAGGTAAACAGTATCAAAGTGCAAATCTGTCTTCTGTGTCATCATCATACTGATCACTTGGGAAGACATTCTTTGTAGGGTGACTTGACAACACCGAGCCTTAAGAAGCATGTCTTCCATGGCCATTTGATATTGGATTTTTTTCTCTATTCCTCCTAGAGGCACCCTGAAGCCACAAAATGATAAAACTAATCATCCCTTCTTAGCTGACATGGAAGTTATTCACCACAGAATAAATATTACTACATGCTTGCTTTGTGCCAAGCACTGTGCCAAGTGCTGTAAATGTGAGTTGGAAGAATACAGCTCCTGCTTAGTAGATCTATACCCACAAATATAATGCAGGGGCATTCTTGGGAAAGGGCATCCCCGATATTGGTTAAAAGATGTCTGCCCCAAGGTTCATTGCCATTTTATTCCTTTTTTAATCCAGTGGGTATTTTTGCACCTTGGAAGGCGCTGCAAGTGAATGTGTATAATGTTTTAGGCCGAAGTTGGATCAGAGCTGCTTTTACTGATAAAGAATTGTTTAATGGAAGACCTTTTTCCTCCTTGATTGTCACAGGTGCCCAGTGCAACAGCTGAGTCAGAAAAATCTCTAGAATGGTCGGGTTGGGGAGAGGGGCTCATATAATCTTCAGAAACCTGGATCCGGCCACAGGTCCAGTTATTTCAGTGTTTCCTGCCTCTGATATTATATAATGAAGAACTCTTCTTCAAATTCTCACTTCCCCTGCCCCCTTGCACTCTTCAAATTACTGCTGAAGCAGCTGGAGCCAGGGCTGCTGCAGCCTTGAAAGCCCGCCAGAGCAGCTGCTGTCAGAGTGGGAGCAGAGATAGGAGTAAGATTCTAATTTGATCATCTATTTCCCTTCACAATCAAGAAGGGTGAGTGCTGGTTTTTTACCCCCATAAACAGAGTGGAAGTGTTTTTGATACTGTATAGAGGATAGAGGATAGTCTATCTCTGTAAAATATTAAAAAACATAGGTATCACCTATGAGCAGGGCAGTAAACTAACAAATGGAATCCTGGTCTTCTGTCAAACTCTACCACTGTTTTGCTGGGCAACTCTCCTTTTCATTTGAACTTTCCTTAAAAAAGAAGATAATACCAGTACTTCCCTATCGCCAAAGGAGACACAAAGAGTTAAATAAAACTCTGCTGTCTAATCATTGCTTTTTAAAAATTGGCTTCTTGCCATTACTATATTTGCAAACAAACACTTTGTTGGGCAGTACAGAAAGTGAGTCATGGGGGGTGGAAGGCCAGAAGTCCCTAAAGAAGCAAATAGACCAGGAATAACCTGAACAAACATATGCAAATGATCAGTGATTGCAGCTCATACCACGTGATTACTTCCATCACCCCTGGCTGTGACTCAGAAATTTTCTAATGACACTAGCAGTGACTATGACCTCAATCCTGCTCTTGCTGATGGAAATTAACGCAAGGACACCACTGCTGATTAAGTCCCTCTGGAATCTGAGCCACAGCCTATCCTAGTGCCTCCTGTCTGAACAATTCTGATCCCATTTATGGAGGCAAAAGCACACATCCTGAGGGCTGAGGAAGCCTCAGCAGAGTTTGGGTCTCTGCACTAAGGGCCATTTTCCCAACATGGATAAAATGCTTTGGGAGATTTATCTAACAAACAACATATACTAATGATTAATTCATTTTCCCACTTTTATTTATCAAAGGCATATATTTATCTGCCAATCAGAGCATATAATTAGACAGAGGTAATCAGAGTCAACATACAAAAACAGCTAAACCTGTTGCTCTAACCAGTCCATGAAAATTAAATGTAAAGAATAAATGTTAAAATCTTGTTGGGCTTTTTGGAATAAGAAAAGTGGCTTTGGATCTATTCCCATTATGGACTTCTATCTAGATATTAGAGATAGCCTTCAAGGTGCTTGGGAGAGACAGAAAAGTAAACAGTTTTATTATTATGCTAAATGTTATACCAGAGGTATACACCAGGTAATCCAAATGCAGGGAAGACAGAGAATCTAGGAAGATTTGAAAGTGAGTGGAGGGAGAGAAGGACACCTCTCTGGTGTCAGGCAGAACAGGTGGTGGTGAGGATGAGAAGAGAGGAGGAGACTTCAGTTGGGACTAGGTATAAATTATTCTGTGGGTTATTTGCCTTTGAAAAGTCAGCACTGACCCTAGGATGTGACAAATGGGCATGACAAATTAGGTGTCCTGATTTCTGGGACACTTAAGCTCTGTTTTAAGGCTGAGTGACTTTAACAGTGAAATAAGAGACAATTACAGGTAGCTCTATCAGCTGTATCTCTCTCTCTCTCTCTCTCTCTCTCTCTCTCAACACACACACACACACACACACACACACACACACTCACACACACACATATCCACTTATCCACTTATAACTAACTCTTCATCAGTTTTGTATTTGCCAAATCACAGCATGTTGCTTTCCTACTTAAAGTCTTCGACAAGGCAAAGTGCTGAAATTCCAAAAGTAGGTTACAAGAAATGAACCTGAAAAATTGAGAGGCATCAGTTTACCCAGCTGATATGGATATGGATGTGGATAAACACATCTCACTTCTAGACTTTGGTTGATTTTGGAAAACCATCTTGGAAGAGCTGATATGGTGGAACTCCCCTAAAATTGATGTTATCTGTTTTATCTGAAGTTGTAAATTTAGCTATTTCGTTAGGATCAGTATTCATTGGAAAAGACACCATGGTTACCATTTTGCTCTAAACCATGATCTCTCAGCCTCAGGATATTTACAATTTGGGCTGGATAATTCTTTGTTGTGGGAGGCTGTCATCCTATGCATTACAGGATGTTTAGTAGGGTCTCTAGATGCCAACAACACAAGCTCCCAGTTGTAACAGCCCAAAATGTCCCCAGACATTGCCAAATGTCCCTTGGGAGGCAAAATTAACCCTGACTGAGAACCACTGCTCTTAATTAAAGCATACTTTTGAGAGGATATAATCTCTTTGGGCCTAAATTTGGTGTTCATACAAGTAATAAACTACAAATCCAGGCAAAGAGTCCATCCATGGGATCTTCATAATACCAAAAAATCCAATGTGACTCAATTTTTTTGCCTTTTAATTTTTTGCCTTGGGTAGCATATAAATAAAGTCTATGTTATATAAGGGAAAGAACAATAGATTGAGAATGGGAAGAACTTGTTTCTAGTCCTGATTCTACCACTAACTAGTTCTATGAGGTTGGATAAACTGCTTAATCTCTCTGGCCCTTCCTCGGTTTTTTCACTTGTAAACGACAAGTGCTTGAGTGAATTTTCCCTTAGAATTAATGCCACCTTAATAGTTGATACCATGGAATAGAAAAACAGGACTCTTTATCATAGAGTGAAGTTTTACATTAAGCCTCCTAACAACATTTAACTCCATCTCCTTGAGCACAAAATACATTCTTTTGGTGCAACCCAATTCTTTTGAAAGTCCCAGGAAAACTTTGAGATATTAAGTGGCTAGCAACATTACCTGGCCCTGAGGTACGAGTACTACGTTTAACAGCAACAGGATGGCCATAGACATCAACGTGGTGAGTGGGGAAGACATAGCTCATTACACAAACTGTTATTAGAAACTTGGTACTTCAAGTGACATGGTAACAACTACCAACCCTCCCCCTCCTTTCCCTCCCCTCCCCTCCCCCCAACATTATACTTACAAGAGACCGAAATCTTGAATCCTACAACTTTGGATATGGTGGTGGGTTTAAAGCCATGACAGAAAGAAGTAATATTTTGATTACCTTTGTAAACACAGGAGCTGCAATGATAGGTTTTCCATCCAATCCTTGCAAATAATTGGTAGGGCTCCGACACTGTTAGAAGGGAACCAATAATAGATTTATTGTCAATAGGATTATAAGATAAATAAATGATAGATAGATAGATAGATATAACAAATCTACAGGATTTGGTGTGTGAAATTAATCTAAAACCAAGAGTGACATTTTCTAAGCCTATGAATCACAGACTCAAAATTTTATACTAAATAGATTGTATTTCTTTCTAGGTCATGGTGGCCGTAAATAAATGCCACCTGTCCCCACCCCCTCACATATACAGCTATGTAATGAGCTCTAACCCCCCTAAAGAGGTTTCATAGAATTCCTGAGGACCTGCAGATTACAGTTTGAAAACTGCTGGGTTAGAACTAAAATGCGACCCCTCTGTATTACTAAATGGGTTACATAAGTAACTTTAAATTTTAAAAAATGGTTTTAGAGCAATGCATATATCAATAACACATTACAAATGTTTAAATTAGTATGATTTTAAAATATATGCATATATATGTATTCATATATATGCATAAAAATGCCTGGACCTATCTGCTAGGATCTATTAAAAGAAGGTGCCTCTGAGGAGTGGGGACACAGGAGTAGAACCTTGACTAAAGTTTTTACTTAATATACTTCTGTATTTTTTTTAATGTTTTTACAATAAGCATGTATTTGTGTAATCATCATCATCAACTTGAAAGATGAGAGCCTTTAATGTTCCCTAAAAAATAATTTCATGGTTGCTCTATCTTAGAAAGTAGAATTCTTGGCAGCTCCATGAAACCAAGTTTCATGACCTAGAGTGTCCTGGGCCAGTGTGAGAGCTGGCCGCTGATTGTTCTGTAATCAGTGCCTTTCATAAAGCTGGACCTTCAGAGACTAACTTGTAAAGAGTTTCATTCCCTATGAAACTTGCCTATGAAGCTAGAGAATATGTTCCCGAAGCAACAGGAACCACCGACTTACAAAGTGATGATCATGATCACGGAAGTGTATTGCCCAAGATCATTAGGAAGGTGCCCACAGAGATGAACACGACCACGCCATCCAGGATGGTCCTAGGCACAGTGCCTGCCTGTACAGTCCATGGCATTTGACTCTTTTTTTTCTTTTTTAATTACCATGACATTCAGTATTATTTTATATCTGTTTCAGGTGTGTAGCATAGTGATTAGACATTTATGTAATTTATGAAATGATCCCCCTGATTAGTCTAGTCCCAGCTGGCACTATACATAGTTATGACAATATTATTGACTATATTCCCTACGCTGTACTTTACATCCCCATGACTATTTTGCAACTACCAATTCGTACTTCTTAATCCCTTCACATTTTCGCCCAACTCCCCCAACTTGTTTCTCCTCTGGCCATCATCAGTTTGTTCCCTGACTCTATGAGTCTATTTCTGTTTTGCTTATTTGTTTATTTTGTTCTTTAGATTCTACATATAAGTGAGATCATATGGTATTTGTCTTTCTCTGTCCAATTTATTTTGCTTAGCACAATACCCTCTAGGTCCATCCATGTTGTCACAAATGGCCAGATTTCATTATTTTTTATTGCTGAGCAATACTCCACTATGTATTATATGTACCACATCTTCTTTATCCAATCATCTATTGATGGGCATCACTCAGATTCTTGTACCTGCTCAATGGTTAACACACTCGGCTGGACCACCACATGCTGGGCTTGGGGTGCTGCTGAAGGAACGGCTGCAGAAGTAGTGGGAGGGGATGACACCTCATTTAGCTTCTGGATTCTGAGAAGTGATTAAAATATAGATTTATAAAACAGCGATCATTGTGAAAATTCTTTCAGCAAAGCTAGTAATGTCATCCCTGCTTACAGTTAGATGTAATAAAAATCTTCAATCAACAATATTCCACAAATGTTTACTGAGAACTTTGTGCCACACACTTTGTTAAATGTAACCAGGAAGATGATAAGACTGCATTCCTGTCCTTGCGTTAGTTGCTTTTAGCAGAGCTGAGGACTTTAGCATATTCACAACTGAGATTAAAGACAAGTGCTATGAGAGAGCATGTGCATAAGATAATTTTTGAGATTTGTTTTGTTGCCCTCTGTATTTTCCCTCCCCCTCTCATTTCAAGTAAGAGGCCAGGCTTTGTAAATCTTTGCTTCTGGGATTTTGTCATGGCAGAAAGCAGAAATAGCCTGAGTCAATGAGTTATTCAAGTTTACACAAGTTAAATAAATTATTTGAAGGGCAAGAGAGTCAGGATATATTCTTGAGAAGGCTGTAGGGGACATTATTTTAGTTTTGTTGTGGAGAAGAGAGAGAATCTGACAAGAGGGAGAACCTGAGTCAAGACGGGATGACAACCCCTGTGGTTACATGGGTCCCCCAGTTGCTAAAGATATCGGGGTATCCAAGCATGTCAGAAAGCAACAAGGCACTGGACTTGAAGGGACATTGAGGTCTGGGACATGGGCTTCTTCTTCATAACCTGTGGAGAATGATGACCGACGACAGAATGGGCTTCCCTTTTGTTTAGATGTCACTTCTGTCTACCTTAGCTTTCTCATCTCTAAAATGGAGAAATAGTAATTTTTAGCTCATAAGATTTTTGTGAAGGTTAAATAAGGTAACTCATGTATGATGCTTAGAGCAATGTTTAATATCAAACACTATGTGTATCTATATCTATATTCCAGGGATCTTTGCATAATTGTGGAAGGGGAAAAAAAGACACCCAATATTAACTGATTGAATTTTTTCCCAGCCAGACAAGATGAGGGTCTCAGAAGTAGACTTATGTAGTAAGAGGCTATATACAGAGGCTATAGTGGCCCTGAAATATCCATTTTCTTCTTCTACAATAATAGAATCCCTGATTTCTTTATATGGCTACTCCAAATAAAGACTGCATTTCCCAACCTTCATTGAAGATAGATGTGGTCACATGACTTTCTGGTCATGAGATATGAGGGATAGTGATGTATGTGATCTAAGAGAGATGACCGTAGGGCCGGCCAAGTGGCTCAGTTGGTTAAGAGCTCACTCAAGAGTTTGAGCTCTGAGCAACAGCGGTTCAAGTCCAGCCCGAGCTGAGCAGCCGCTGAGCTGCCAACAGGTATCAGGATGGCTCAGCTAAAAAAAAAAAAATTAAATAAATAAAAAAAAATAAATAAAATGTCTACTGTTAAAAAAAAAAAAAAGAGAGAGAGATGACCGTAAAAGTGGGGCAGGGCATGCCCTTTACTTCTTCCAGTTTTAGACTGAGGAGATGAGGCCACACCTTAGAATGAGATGAAGCAGAAAACTAGAAGCAGACTGGAACCTAGTGAAATGTGGAGCCGTCTTGCTGGTCAAATTCATGTTTTTATGTATTGGGTTGTCAGAAAAGTCATGACATATTTTTTCTATGTTTTTCGTTGCAAAAATATGTCATGACTTTTCCGACAACCCAATAAATGAGAAATAAATATCTGTCTTATTTAAGTCATTGTTATTTTGGGTCTCTATGACACACAACTGAAGCTCAATCCTAACTACTATAAGTAGATTTAAAGAAAACAGACAAATGAGGTAGTTCTTGCTTATTTAAGTGTGTATATTAAAATTTAAACCCATTAGGCTTGTAGCCTGTGTTATGAGAGTCTTGAGGAAGAGTGATAAGTGTGCAATGGAGGGGGCAGTTTATTATAGGATTTGAGTGGGTTTTTGAAGAATAAATAGGAGTATGCCAGGCAGAGAAGGAGATAGGGCATTCCTAGCAAAGTGAATAGCTTGAACAAAGCTGTTGTTTGAGTGAGATGGCAGTGGTGCAGAGGGCCTGAGGCGGGGAGTGGAAGAGGGGCCCGGGAAGCCTGGTAGATACTTTACTGAATAAGGCTTTGTACACCACGTCAAGAGTTGTTTTAAATGTTGTTGTTCATTTGTGTTTGATTTGTATTTTAATAAAAATAACAAATTTCAATAAAGATAATAAATTTTTTAAGTCAGAAAAATGATAGAATGATCTTTTAGAGAATAACTGGTTGTATTTGGACACTGTAAAAGAGAAGAAAAGTCTGGAGCACCTGTAAGGAGGTGACTGGCATAACGAGGCAGGAAAGGAGGAGGAACTGAAGAGAAGCCATGAGAATGATAAGGAAGAGAGTTAAAGGGAGAAATCACTTACTCTGGTTATGAATTTTCATATCTGCACAAAAGCTAAAAGCAAATTATCATTCCAAAGTAAGCGCACACAAAGGATTTTGAAAAATAAAACATGATTTCTGCCCTTAAGGAGTAATTACCCTCTGTAGGGGAGGACACAATACACAAACACAGTTAACAATTCTTTAACCAGTTTTCCAAATATCGCTGCTTGTTTCAGGTAGTCTCAAGGAATGGCTATTGTGTCTGTTTCCAGTTTCCATGATTTCTGTCCACAGGCTCCTCTGCCTGAAATACCCTTTCCTCTCTTGTTTGGGGGTGTCCACCTACTGTTCTTTTAAGATTCAGCTCAAGGTCACCAACTCTGTAATGCCTTTCCTTATCTCTTTTCCTCCCCAACTGACAAAGAGTCTTTTGTGCCAAGTCCTTTACACCCTACACATTATTATGTCACAGTCTGTTACACTTTATTAGTCTTACTGTCAATAGGCTTGTTGTACTTCTCTTGCTATATTTGCTATGTATTTCCCTCTACTGCACTGTGAGCCTGGGAAGGCAGGAAGCATCTGATTTTTCTTAGTACCCACAGCATCTAGTGAAGTATCTGGTGTGGAGTAAGTGCTTAGTCAATGACTGTGGAAAGTAATGAATAGCTGGGTATAATTTTGTTCACTGCTTAGTACAATTGTTTAGCAAAATAATTATGACTTGTCCAGATCACTCATATACTAGTATATGTAATTTAGGACCACCAGGTTTTGTGTTCTTGTGAGCACTGTTATTTAGTCAGAAAACATGATTTTTTGGGTAACACTGGGTTGTGTTTTTACCCTGTAGATATAAGTATGATGATATTTCATAAGCGATACCTCATTTTTTAAATATTGGGAATAATAAAATTAATCTGCTAGGCAAGACTTAACTAAGCAAAGGAAGTAGAGCTTTCTCCAACTACCAAAACTTTTTTTTTTTTTGAGGTCACACCCTGGAGCCACCCTCTTCAAGCTCTACTAAACAATGAGCAGATTTCTCAGAATCTGGGGATGCTAAGGCTATCAGATAGAAAATTAAAATTACCTATTCATCTCTTCCTTGTGAGGATCCCCTTCTGAATCCGAAGAAGAAACCCCTGGAAAAAATAAAAACAAGACATGAAAATTTTAAGACCACAATTTCTGAAGCTGGTTCCTAAGCATTTGAAAACCGATACAATTTAAGACCTAGAAATGAACTCAGTGATTCCCTACACTACCACCCACTTTTACAGGTGAGGAAATAGACCCTAAGTAGTTGAAGGACATGGCCAAGGTCACATGGCTAGTTAGTAATAGAGTTCAAATTAACTGGCCCAAATTTCAAGTGTTCTTGTATGTAAAACACCTGCTGATGCCCTTGGACTAACAGAGCTGTCTTTGCAGACATTCTGGGGTGTCCATAAATCCTCTTGCTCTTGGCCTACACAGATTAAATAAAAGAAGGGATTACACTGGATTCCAAACATTGTAAGTGTAGGTGGATGCTCTTCCGTCCAGTCCTAATATTAACAAGCCACGCTTTATCTTAGGAGTGGGGGCGTTTGAAGCTCTGTTGCCACAAATTTTAAAAATCAGCGATCCAATCTCAGCACAGTTAGCAGGGCTTTGATCCGGATTTACTTCTCAAGGCAGTAAATTCCAGGAAGATAAAACAGAGCTAAATTTGGAGGTATTTATTATATTCCAAAAATTTGAGAATGGGAACATACAACACATTTCTAGTCATACATTATTCATTATTATTATTATTCATGCATGTATTCAATAAATGTTCATCAAATACCCACTATGTACTTGGTACTATGTTGGAGACGTAAAGAAGAATGAGACAGTATCAGACTTACAATCTAGTTGGTAAATGGGCATTTATACCATAATAATACAATACTCACATGCTGAAACCAAGGCATACGTAAGATATTATTGTTGATAAAAGTGCTGAAGAATGGTTCCCAGAAAAAAACCAGGGCATGAGATAAATAGAAACAAAAACTTATCATAGCTATATAAAGAACATAAATTTATTTATTCCCTAAAATTAGTCATATATTATAAATTTGGTGCTGATGAAAATGCCTTTCCAAGCCTCCCTAATGATCTCCCTTCTTCTACCCTTGAATCCCTGCGGTAACATTCTCATCCAGGAGCCAGAGCAGTCCTGTTAAAAGCTAAGTCAGATCATGTCGCATCTCTGCTCAGAATCCTCCATAGCTTCCTGTCTTCCTCAGAGTAAAAGCCAAAGTTCTTGTAATGATCCATGCGGACCTTGTAGTGACCTACAAGGGTCTACCTGATCTGCTCACTTGCTTCTTCCCACCTTGAGCCCATCTTGAACTTCTGGCCTCATCTGATCCTTTCTTCCTTGTTCACTCCACCCTGGCCACATTGGCTCATCTCTGTATCTTACAGGCATACTCTCATCTCAGGGCCACTGCACTTGCTGATTTCTCTGCCTAGAGTGCCTTTTCCTTAAAGATCCTTGTGGCTCAACCCTTTATTTCCTCCAGGTCTTCACTTATGTCACTTAGTGAGGTCTTCCCTGATCACCCGAACAAGAATAGCAGCCTGTGCATGCGTGCATGCTTACGCACGCGCGCGCACACACACACACACACACACACACACACACACACACACACACTTCCTATCCCTTCTTCTTGCTTTCTATTTCTTCCATAGTGTTTACATATACTGTGAGATAAGAGGAAAAAATATATACTGGTCTCTGCCCTTAGTTCCAAGCACAGAGCCCCTAAAACCCTTATAATTTCCTAGGTTATGAGCACTTAGGAGTATCTCTTGTTCTAATTTATGTTTGACCCCATCAGTGACACAGGGCTTCTAAAACTTTTGCAAATTCCTAAGTGATAAGAAAACTAGAAGCATCTTTTATTCTAATGAGGCAACTCTGGGTGGGCTCCTCTGTGGTTCATGGATGCGGATTGGTTACCGGAAAGACCGAGTCATGATTAGAAGCTTGGAATTTTCAGCCCCAGTCTCTATTTTCCAGAGAGGGAAAAGGGACAAGAAATGGAGTTAATAATTGATCATGCCTATGTGAGGAACTTAAAATCCCAACAGTGTAAGGGTTGGAGAGCTTCCATGTTGGTGAACACACCCACATTGGGAAGATGACACACCCCAGCTCCACAGGGACAGAGCTGCTGTTCTCAGGACCCCACAAGACCTCTCCGAATGTATCTCTTCATCTAGTTGTTCATCTGTATCCTTTATCATATCCTTTAATAAACTGATAAACGTAAGTAAATGTTTCACTGCATTGTGAGCCACTCTAGCAAATTAATTAAATCTAAGGACGGGGTAGTGGGAACCTCTGATTTGTAGCCAAGTCAGGCAGAAATTGTGGGTAACCTGGGGACCTACTACTTGTATTTGTCATCTGAAGTGGGATGGGAATAATCTTGTAGGACTGAGCCCTTACGTTATTGGATTTGACACTATCTCCAGGTAAATGGTGTAAGAATTGAGTTAAATTGTAGGATATCCAACTGGTTTCACTAAGAATTGCTTGTTGGGATGGGAAACCCTCCACCCCCAACACACACAAATTACAATTGGTGATCAGAACCATTTCATATGCCTATCGTATTTTAATTAATTAATTAATTTCATTTATTTTTCTCTCCATTGTAATGTGAATTCCATCTGCCCATGAACTTACTTAGTGATTTTTGTCTATTTGATTCACTGCCTTTATCTTCACTGCCTAGAAGAGTATTTGGTAGAGTAGGCCTCAGGGAATATTTATTTATTATAATATATGTCTTACTAGTAAATGCCATTCTCCATAAGTATTTACCTTCTATATAAATCTCAGCAGAAGTTGAATCTGTCCCATAGATGTTAGAAGCAAAGCAGGAATAGCGTCCTGTGTCCTCTTCAAAGGCTTCAGCAATGGTCAGCGAGTGCAGATTCCCCGCCTGAACAATATGGATGTCTGGGGAATTTTCAAGCTCCTTGCCTTCACAGTACCACCTGCAAGGAAGGGAATATGGGACATGAATGAAATGTGAGAATTAATAACGTAGGTGAATCCAGATGTTCCCTGAGAAGAAAACTGACAAACCTGGAGTCAGAAAATTAAACAATGCACTATTATGGTCTAATTTGATTGTAACAATGAGAAGAGCTGGCATTATGCAAATCACAGTGACACTTTATTCAGGAAATTAGAAAGTAGTTTCTATTAAGAACGATACAACTGAGGGCCGGCCAAGTGGCTCAGTTGGTTAAGAGCTCGCTCAAGAGTTTGAGCTCTGAGCAACAGTGGTTTGATGCCTGGCCCAAGCTGAGCAGCCGCTGAGCTGCCAACAGGTGGCAGGATGGCTCAGCTTAAAAAAAACAAACACAAAAAAAGAACGATACAACTGAGAAAAGATGGATGAGAAGGCAAATACAGCCAACCATTCAGAGAAAGTTCTTTGAGTGGAATTTGGCTTCTTCTAAAAAGACTTTCAGCTTTCTACAGTATGCATCAAGTAAGTACTACTTTAACTTATTTGGAGAGAAATCTAAGGGCTAGTAAAGATCCATGAAGTCGAGTACATGCATTCTCTACTATGAAATTGCATCTGACCTAGCTCGAGGAAAATTATTTTGTTAGTTACTTGAGTCATCAGAGTAAGTAGGAGAGGTCATATTCTCTCAGGAATGACCCAACACTGGCAAATCACCTAAGTTAAAAATATCTCTATAAGTTATGGTAATTCTATATACTTGGAGTTAGAAGTTTTTGGTATAACATCGATCTTTTGGCCAAAAGATTACACAGAGTAACACATAAATTATGTTTAAAATGCGGAGGTATATTGTAAGAGAAAAAGACAATAAAACTACAGGGAAATACCAATTCTCATATAACAAATGGGCAAAGGTGTAAAAGTTTGACTACTCTCGTACACTACTAGTAGGAATGTAAAATGGTACAGCACCTATGAAAGGAATAAGGCAACATCTGCCAAAATTACAGATGCATTTATCCTTTGACCCAACAATCCCACTTGTGGGAATCTATCACACAGATGCACTTGCATACATACAAAATGACAAATGTATAGGTTACTTATTTAAATAGCAAAAGATTAGAACAACCCAATCACTAAGGGACTGATGAAACAAACTATGGTACAGCCCCGTAATGAAACACTATGCAGCTCTAAAAAGAGAATGAGAAAGATCACTATGTATCGATATGGAAAGAATCCCAAGGTGTATAGTTCAAATTTTAAAGTAAGGTGCAGCATAGTGTATATAGTGTGTTAGCTTTTGTACAAGAATGTGCGTTGTTATGGGTTGAATTACCTCCCCGCAAAGATATATTGATGGCCTAACCCCCAGTACTTGGGAGTATGACCTTATTTGGAAATAAGGTCTTTGCAGATATAATCAAGTTATGATGAAGTTATTAGGTTGGACCCTAATCCAATACGAATGGGGTTCCTTAAGAAGAGGAAAACACCATGTGATGAGAGACACACACAGGAAAAATGACATGTGATGACAGAGGCAGAGATTGGTGATGCAGCTGCAAGCCAAGGTATGCCAAGGATTGACAGCCACCACCAGAAGCTAGAAGAAGCAAGGAAGGAGTTTGTCCAGGGTCTCAGAGGGAGCATTGCCCTGGTGACATTTTGATTTCAGACGTCTAGCCTTCAGAACTGCGAGACATTGCATTTCTGTTGCTTAAGCCAACCAACTTATTGTACTTTGTTATAGTGGCCCTAGGAAATTAACACAGGCAGTAAGAAATAAGATATAGTGATGTTGTTTTCTTTTGCATAAAGAAAACCTAAAAGAATGAAATGAAAATCAAAAGTGGCTACCTATTGGGGGTTAAGTGAAAACAAAATGAATGACGACATGATAGGAGTGAGATGTCTCAGTGCACCCCTTTTTATATTGTTTTCATTGTTTTGAAATAATAATTATTAATTAACCATCATAATAAAAAGTAGTTAAATAGGGAGGTGTTACCACTATTCAATGTCAAATATTAAGAAGTCCTGGCAATTGCTAGTCTTTATTGTAATTTCAGATCTAACCACTCAGTACTTTAATCTCCCATCATCATTTTCCTAAAAAAGATTTTTATTTTTATTTTTTATTATTTTTTAAATCTTTGTGGGGTTTTTTTTAAGATTTTTTTTTAAATTGGGGAATTGGAGGATGGGAACAGCGCTGGGGAATTGGGGAAAGGGGAACAGACATGTTGCTGTCCTTTGTTCTTCAGTCTAGTTGTGGATGACGTTGCTTCACTGGCCCAAGTTGGCACCATCATTGCGCTCTTCCCGGGCGAGGCAGATCAGTCGCTGGCTTCTGGAC